>NW_015170293.1:456352-530862 GCF_001447785.1 Gekko japonicus | reverse complement strand
CTTTCCCTTTTCAGCCCCCCCAATAGGGGCTGGCTGCGTGTTTCCGACTTGCTCTGCTGGGGGAAGGGTTGGTAGGTAGGACTTGCAGTTTTGCACAGAAGCTGCTTCGAAGAGTTGAAAGGGATCTTGCTCATCTGTACCCCTTCTCCATAGAGACACCTTGTCCTCTTAGGGAGACCCCTACCCATGCAAGGCATCCCCGGCTCCACGGTTTCTTCCAAAAGATAATCCCTCCCCTCTCCAGACTGACTCAAGAGCAAGTTCCACACCTCTTCCCCATACCCTATTCCTCTCCCCCCCCCATTGGCCAAGATAGGTGCTTGCCCGGTGATGGGGAGTTGGGGTGGGGTGAGGTGTTTTTGGAGCCAGTTTGGTGTAGTGGTTAAGTGTGCGCCCCCCCCCCCCATTGGCCAAGATAGGTGCTTGCCCGGTGATGGGGAGTTGGGGTGGGGTGAGGTGTTTTTGGAATGAAACTCTGGTCTTTCCCTGGGAGGCGGCTTAAAGGACTGTCGCTTCCATGAGCCGCCTTTCCCTCCAACAGCAGCCGCCTCTCTTTGCAAGCCACCACTGCCGCAGCAATCCACACCACGCGCCAGGAGCTCCTTTCCTGGGAGCAAAGCATAAAGGGGATTTTTTTTTTAGCCACCTCCTTTGCTCTGCACTTTCCCAGGCAGAGGTGCATCCGGCGGTGGCTCCCCCCCTTAAAAAAAGTCTCTCTCTCTCTTTTGCATTCGGCGCCTTCCTCTGCTTCCACCAGTTCTTGCTCAAAAAGCTCACGAGGAAGTGGTTGCATCGCCACCCTGCTTCTGTCCAGCCACCCCCCCTCGCTTTTTGGAGAATTGCAGGCTTGGTTCCTCCCTGTGTCACCTGCTCCCTGTAGCAACCAGAGATGGAGCTTGCCGGCCCCGCCGCCACCTCCCCCCAGCCCTGCGCCAAATCCCGGCTGGCGAGGAGGGCGCTGCACAACCTGCCCCACACCGGAGTGAGGTAGCTCTTCCAAACAGAGGCCACCACTGCCGACTGTCACTTCCTCTATTCTCTTCGGTTTCGCACCACGGTAGAAAGCATACCTGCCCCCCCCCTAAAATTGTGTGGAATTGATATTGAACTGTTGAGTCAGGATCCAGACCTGCTTTGATTACTGATTAAAGGTAGATCATGATACCACTACCACCACTACCATTATTTTATAAGAAACAGAGAGCTATGGTGGAAAATGAGGTAAAAGCAAGACCCAATTTAATGTGATGTGAGTAATTAAGAAGAATTTACCAGTGTGATACTGCTTACTTGCTTCTAGTGTCTTGTTTCAACTAGGATGCTCAGCCCCATAGCTAACAACGTTTTTCTCAGGGGGCCTGCCATTATATGTCTGTGAGGTACTGCCATGCCATGCTCATACTTCTAAATAATAACTAAATTAGAAAATACACCTTTAGACATTTCTTTGCTAGTTTGACATATTTATTGCTTTACAGCTGTTGACCTTATAATCATCACTGTAGATGGAAGAATTTAGGCAGGGATTTTACCTGGGATCTATGGCATACCATAGAAGTACCAGTCATTCCACTCTGGGGCCTCTCATCCCAGTCCTAAAAGACTTCTGTTACTCCTAGGGTCTGTCATTCCAGTCCCAGAGTAGTCTATTTGGGCCCAGAGACCCTAATGGAAAATCCATTCAGCATTTTTATTGCAACTCTACTTGTACTTTAATGTATTTCAATGGAGCCCATGAAAGTCAATTGGCATTCCTAGCTCCCATTATTTCCAATGAGCCTTCAAGTGTTTCCCATTGTTTCCAATGGGCAATCCTGTTCTTCCTTTTAGTACATCCCGGTGAAGATCCTTTGCCTCTGTAATGAGGAGCCAGCCTTTCCTCTCACCTCTGTTGGTTCTGTGCATCCCGGTCATGACGACTGCTGTAAATCTGGGTAATGGGAGGGGACAGTTCCAATCGTTTGACATACTAAGGATTGAGACTATAAGTTCTTTGGTAGCAGGTTACATCTCTGTGTTTGCCAGGCAGAAGGTATAAGATCAATTAGATTGCTTAACTATTTTAATTGATCTACTAAAAGGTTTCAACCAGGGGTCATTTCGTAGAAAAAGAGCTAGGGGGACTCATTAGCATAACTCATTAGCATATGCCACACACCCTGACATCACCGGAAGTGTGTCCTCCCCACAGCCGGTGGCGACCTCCAGCGGGCACCAGCAGGGAGCTCCAGGCCCCGCCCTCCTGCACCTCACCCAGGGGGATGGCGTCCCCCCGCTTCCCCCCCCAAATGACCCCTGGTTTCAACTGATTTGATGTATGCTGCTCGGAGGATATGCTAAGCAGAGCACCAACGGCTCTGTGCATTGTCCATTTTTCTATTTCAACTCTGTGGATGTTGGTGGAGTTTGTTAATATCTCATTCAAAATTACAATATAAAATAAGGTGACTTCATAATCAGTAAATTGGTTTCCCTGCTGCTGAGCAAGAGAGGTCACAAGTTTCAATACTCATTCCATAGAGGCAGGGAAAGAACATTGGCAAGAAATGTGCACTCTGTACATTTTCATGCTCTTCATTTTGCTGTTACTTAAAATAGTGTGGTACAGTTTCAAAGGAACAATTAACTGGAATGTGTAAAAGGAATGACAGGATTGCCCATTGGAAACAACGGGAGAGGCTTGAAGGTAAACAGAAGAAGCAAAATGTGGGTGTGGCTGGATGACCACACTTCTGGTAACATGGGGTGTGTGGCCTAATATGCTAATGAGTTATGCTGTCATGGATGTGGCCTATTATGCTAATGAGTTCCTGCTGTTGGGTGTGGCCTATTATGCTAATGAGTTCCTGCTGGGCTTTGCTACAAAAAGAGCCCTGTTCGTGTGTATTCAGATACGACCATTGTACCACATTGACAGGTTCTCACAGCAACAGTTTGCTTGGTTTCTGGTGGTTTCATGTGCCCAGCTCTGTCCCCTGTCTCACAGGCCCCTCCTGTGAGACATCCAGGGATCTGAAGCCTGTTGCAACATAGTTTCTGTTTGTTTTGTTTCATTTATTTGCTTATTTACTTTATTTATCGCCTGCCACTCTCATTGAGACCCAGTGTAAATCAATAACAGTGTATGTAAAAAGGCATCTAATGAGCAATGCACTAGGACCACTAGGAGAAGGATTACTGAAACCTGAGGCATGATTCAGCGTGAGTATAATGAAGAAAAATGGTATTACATCATTAGGAAACAGTGAAAGAATTAAAACGTGAGATATGTGCAGTCCTGACCTGGATGGCACAGGCTAGCCGGATCCCAAAGCTAAGCAGGGTTGGCCCTGGTTCATACTTGGATGGGAGACCACCAAGGAATTCCAGGGTCACTATTCAGAGGCAAGCAATGGCAAACCAGCTCTGGATGTCTCTTGCCTTGAAAACCCTTCAGGGTCACCATAGGTTGGCTGTGACTTGACATGCAGTCTCTTTCCACCTTTAGCAATGTAGTGGCAGTGTCCTGTCTGTCTTCTTTAGCTTCGGCAGCATCTTTGTTATCTTTCTAATCAATCCTAGCTCAGTTGACATGGCAACCACAGCATTTCAGCAGGGCTTTGGAGGGGGGGGATAAGTTTGGGGGTACATCAAGCCCTGTCTGGCTCAGGGAACTAGGAAGCCCACAACTGCAGTGCATCTGAGTGGATCCTTAGTTGTGCACCCAGCAGTAGTCCCTTAAAGAAGGAGAAATAGGGAACAAAATGCTGCATTCCATCTCTGAGAGTTAGTTTGAGAAGCTGTGTCGAGAATGGATGGAATGTTGGGAACTAGCATTTATGTCTGCAGATACATGATACCACCTTATTTATACTTAAAACAGGAAATATATTATGTCAATATTTAACATAACTTGTTGCCATTCTATTATGGTGCAGCTAGACTAAGTGACAGAACCCAGTACAGCTCAAGTATAGTTTAAATGAGACATTTTACCACGTCCCTGGTTGTGAGGCGATGTCTGGTATGAGTACTTGTTTTATCTAAAGTACAACCAACCAACCAAAAACAGAACTTTCCCCAGAGTTCAGGAAGACTTGCCATTGCAACCTTCCTAAAGGAAAGTCAATACTTTGAAAGGAAAGTAGATGGCTAGATATTCCCCATTCTTTCAGAGGTTTTGGAATGAGAATTCCATGGTCAACCAATCTTGACAGTTTTCGTGTTCAATCTATATTCTCCTTTGCAAGGGAGGGAAGAGGGTACCTCAGGAACACCATCACAATATACCTCATGGGTGGCTAAGCACTGGCAGGCCAGTAAATAAATATTTCTTTGGTCTCTCTCATAGCTGTGCTTCATGGTGTGATGGAAGAAGTGTGGTGTGGGCAGTAGCCCTCAGGCAGTCCCAAAATAAATGCATGCTGCCACCATGAAGACAGTGGCAACTGAGCTGAGTGGGGGTTTCCCATCAAAAACACTTTAGTGCCCACTCCTGCCCTCCACCAGCTTGTCGCAGTTCTCCATTCCTTATGCAAAATCCCTGCTTCCATTTGTGGTGAAGAATTCCACAGCTGCCCTTTGGAGCTCATGGGGGGGGGGAGTCAATTAAGAAAAAATGCTTCTGGTGCAGAATAATTAATGCTAGTGTTGCCCTTGGTCTGAAAGTGTAAATGAGCACTTCACCAGTGAGCCCAGAGAAGGCATACTCTGTTCTTGGTGAGTGATGAGGAAAATGAAAGAACAAGTTAACATTTTTGAGGCAATAGGCCGAACATTGCTTGATTTGTGGAAAGAGCTATATATGTATGGGATGTTCCAGATGAGGGTTTTCATCTGAGTGTTGTGGTGCATAGGAACTCAGAGCAGCTTTACCACATTACTTAAGCTGTATATTTTTGGAAGCAACACCTGCAGTTATTGGTTCCAGAACATGCACATGAGGCACAGAATACTGCAGCCTTGTTGAAGCTACGCAGGTCTGAGTCTGGTCAGGGCCTGGATGGGAAATTGCCTGGCAACTTTACGTGAACTGCCTTGATCCTCCCAGAGGAAAATCCAGATACAAATGTAAATAAAACACAATCTTCCTCTCCCCACCAACCCAGCATGTCCAAGGTTTGGGAAAATACTAAGCCTCCTGAGAGCAGCAGTCTGCTCTCACCTGCTGGTTTTAGACTGGCTGCCGGCCTGTTACACCTAATATTTGTCAATGAGTGTCCCACCCTGAAAAACTTGAGTTTGAACTTCACACTGGGTAGTCATGCTCTGTGTTCTATATAGAGTTAAAGACATTCACACTGTGCTCTGAAAACCAGATTAAAAACTCTTGAACATTTAATAGAATAGATTGAATCTCTCCTTATATATAATTGAGTAGTGGGGTGGCACTTTCTGAACATTCCACATGCTCCTAAATCAGTTGGCTCCATAATGTGTCACTCAGAAGCTGTCCCTATCTACTGGCTGCATTACCTGAGTCCCACCCACAGAAACGGCACCCGCCAAAACTTTTCTCAGAAGAGTGTTGCTTCGCTCCGGTGAATTCAGTTACTGTCTTTGCTCTACTCACCAGATGACGATTCCCTCAGGGGACACCATCTTTAGCCTCTAAGCCAAGTTTGCTGAGGCAACACTTTCCACAATGGGGGGGAAAACCGCCAAGTAAACAGCTGTCAGCATAGCGGCGGGGGGGGGACCAGCCCAAGATCACAAAAAAGCCAGTGGATACACATACAAGCAGAGATACAGGATAGGACCAGACACACAGAAAACAGGAAGCCAAAAACCCGAGGCATGCTGCAAAGCACAAATACAGACACAGTCACAGGCAGATCTACATTTGCAGACTGCCCAATTGTAGAAATTACTCCATGGAGCCCTGTGTGCTACATTTTCTAGCCCACATTGTGTGACCTTAGACACCAGATTGTGTAACATAAAGTATGTGAGACTTTACTTCCACATTTGTGCCTTTCTATTTTGTTGTTCAGTCGCACAGTCGAGTCCGACTCTTCGTGACACCATGGACCAGATCACGCCAGGCCTTTCTATTACATACTGCTAATATGTACTTAACCTGCTTCCAGCCAATGCATTCCTTACACATGAAATCTTTCTAGAGCTTGTTGTATTGCTTTTACAATGGGCTTTATTACTAGTTTATACCATAATTGCCCTGTGCTGATAAATAATGTCTATGTCCATGGATGTAAAGGAAAAATGGATGGTTATGTATTTTATCTATCTTTATATTTTGTATTTCCTTTCATTGTTTGTTGTTGTTGTTTTAAAAAAAACCCTATTGAACGTAGCTTTTAATAGATCAGTGCATGAGGATTCGGCAGATAAAACTTGTAGATTATGCGGGACCTGGGAGAACTGGCAGGGCCACTTCAACCCTATGCCCAACTTCAGACTCCTGTGCAAATGTGTCTACAGGATTGTTTCATACATGCAGGTATATCATTTGAATCTTATCTCTCAGGGTTCCCGCTTGATGGCCTGGGACATATTAAAGGTCTCGAATGTATGGTAATGCTTCAGGAATACTCTGTCTTGTTGGTTCTTTCATCTGATGATCGAGTGATGTGAACTCTCTGAGAATTCATTATCTCTCAGTCTCATTTTTCATCACTGTTATGGGCATTACTATGTGTAGGTGTGAAAGCTGGACAATGAAGAAGGTAAACGGAAGAAAATGGATTCATTTGAAATGTGGTGATAGAGGAGAGTTTTATGAGTACCATGAACCACCAAAAAGACAAATAAGTTGGCTCTAGATCAAATCAAGCCTGAACTCTCCCTAGAAGCTAAAGTGACCAAGCTGAGGCTATCATACTTCAGTCACATCATGAGAAGACAAGAAGACTCACCAGAAACCTCAATAATGCTAGGAAAAGTTGAAGGCAGTAGGAAAAGAGGAAGACCCAACATGTGATGGATTGACTCAATAAAGGAAGTCACAGCCTTCAGTTTGCAAGGCCAGAGCGAGTCTGTTAACAAGAAGAAGAGGAAAAGAAGAGATTAAATTTATACCCCGTCCTTCACTACCCAAAGGAGTCTCAGAGCGGCTTACAAACTCCTTTCCCTTCCTCTCCCCACAAAAGACACCCTGTGAGGCGGGTGGGGCTGAGAGAGCTCTTGACAGAAACTGCTCTTTCTTCAAGAACAGTTCTTATCAGAGCTACGGCTTGCCCAAGGCCATCCAGCCAGGTGCAAGTGGAGGAGTCGGGAATCAAACCCGGTTCTCCCAGATTAGAATCCACGCACTTAACCACTACACCAAACTGGAGTTCATTAATTCACAGGGTTACCGTAAATTGGAAATTAATTGACAGAACATAACACACACATTATGGGAATGATAATAATCTGGTTTACATGGTAATTGTTGGGATAAATTAGGGAGGGGCTGTGCTTTATTGGGAGAGCTCTAGCTTTGCCTACAGAAAGGTTAAGATTCAAATCCATGTCATCTCCAGCTTTCCTCTGTCTGAGACCCTGGGAAACCGATGCCGGTTAGAATACACAGCTGCATGTGCTAATGCATCCACATGTTTCAATGCATGATTGTAGGCCAGTCGTGGAGAAGAGCTTCCAAGATTTCCAGAGAAGTTTCTAGGCTCTGGAGTGCTCCCTCTCCCTTCTGCCTATAGAGCTTCCATTTCCCGCCCAAAGGGGTCATGTGACAGAGGCGGGCCGAGCACTCCTCCCTCAGTTCCCTTCACCACCATGAGGAGGCCCCTGCATAGGGTGCAGCCCACAGCGGGGAAAGGGATGTGTGCCTGCACAGAAGGCCACTCAATGAACAATAGCTACAGTTAAGTGCAACCCCCATTTTCATCATCGTGGCTTCTTTGCAGTCCCTCATGGGAGAATAGCAAGCTCAATTACCAAAGGTGGTGGGTGTGGGCTGATCAGTGAAAAATGGTCTGTAACATCACCTTTCCCACTGCAGCTTCTTTTGTGGAGTCTGTATCCATCGAGTAGTGTTTGATGAACGTAGAGGGAGTAGACCAGGTCGCTGCTCTACAAATTTCTCCGAGCACTAGTCCGGCACAGAAAGCTGCTGAAGATGGGGAAAGGGGAGCACTCTAGAGCCTAGAAGCTTCTCTGGAAAGCTTGGAAACTGTTCTCCATGGCTGGCCTGCAATCATGCAGTCCCATGTGTGCCGGCACAGAAGGCCACTCGATGAACAATGGTTACAGGTAAGTGCAACCCGTTTTTAACAGCCATCAAACTACAGGTTTCGTGCTACCTGAATTTATTTATTACGTTTGTATGCCTCCTCTTCGGAAACTTGCGCAAAGTAGCTCTCAAAGTTAAAAAAAAAGGCAACAATAAAAGATGTGAATTATGGACCGTATCGAAACAAGCCAGGGGCATAAAACAACATTCAGCAGCTTGAAATGATATTCATAAAACAGGCGCCACACAGTAGGGGGCAGAAGATGTTCATCTGAAAGTCAAGAGAGGTCACACATGTATACCACTCAAAGATTATAAGGGTTCTGTTTCAATAAATAAGGATGTCCAAGACTGTAAGAATGAGGTTTGGAAAATGCATAATGACACCTCAGTTTGCCTTAGCTTTGTAAAACGCTAGGGGAGCCCTTTAAGGACTGCTATACAAAAGCCAGAAGTATGACCTCCTGTGAGGGAATGAATATCTTGCTCATTTGGCTTGTTTTCAGAAGCTAATATCCAAAATTTGTTTTAATTACCGGGGCATGAAAAAGACACATGAATGATTGGAGATTTCATAAAAAGACAGAGGAGATGCATTCCCTCGTCTTTAATTTTCTTTGATGTTGCCTGAATTCCTTGGGGGTTTGCCATGTTTTGGTTCAAGGAGGGAGGGGGGAAGCACAGTTAGTCTATTATTATTTTCCTTTTTAATGAAGTTTTCCCAGTCTATATCTGCTTTGCAGGCCACTGGTTTTAGGCTGGTGAATTATGTCCTAGTTAAGGAAACACAGTTCAGAAGACAAAGCTGCTAAAATATTTTGGATTGGGACTGTGTTTTTTGTTTTGGGTACGGCTAGAAATGCTAGATTAACCTTGCCTCAGGACATTAATTAAGCCGGTCATTAATTGCTGGTAGCAGCAGATTTGTCAAGGGTCATTAAACTGCCTGGTGTTTTGAGGGGGACATGCTTGGAAGAGAATGGTGCTCTGTCAGATCCTTTTCTCCTTTTCTCGAGAAGAACCAACTTTAGCATAAATGAGTGAAAAGGAGATCAGTCCTCTTTTATTATTTTAGGCTTGGGAGGTTCCAAAACATCAAAGTTCTCTGTGCATCAAAGAAGTGGCTACGGGTGGATCTACCAGAGCCAAAAATATACCCCCAAAATAACTTATCAGTATTTTGTGGGGATAGTTTGGCTTCCCAAATGAATCTGGATTTTTCTCGGGAAAACTGGGGGTGGGGGGAATCCTGAGAAAATTCCAGATATATTCGGGAATTACCAGTAGATCTGAAAACAGCGGAGAGGTGGGAGCAGACTGCTCCCGCCTCTCTGCTGTTTGTTGGATTTCTACTGCAGAAGACAGCAAAGATAGCAGTTTGGTGTCATGGTTAAGAGTAGTGAACTCTAATCTGTAAAACTGGGTTTGATTCCATACTGATCCTCCACATGAAGTCAGCTGGGTGACCTTGGGTCAGTCACAGTTCTCTCAGAACTCTCTCAGCCCCACCTACCTCACAGGGTGTCTGTTGTGTGGAGAGGAAGGGAAAGGAGTTTGTAAGCCTCTCTGTGACTCTGAGTGAAGGGTGGGGTATAAATCCAATTCTCCTCCTCCTCCTCCTTCTATTACCGCTGGCTTGGCTTGGAGCTGGCTTCTTGTACAGCTTGATCTAAACTGGGCTGCAGGAGAAGCCAGCCCTAGAAGCTGCTGTGCCGCAGGGAGCAATCAGCCTGGGGCCAGCTTGTCCTGCAGTGTGGGAAATCTCCCAGCAGCATGCAGATCCTGGGGCCAGCTTCTCCTGCAGCACAGTTTAAACCATGCTGCAGGAGAAACCAAGCCAGCTCCAGAACCAAGCTGGCTTTTTTTAACTTGTATTTTTCTTCTCGCATCTATGGGCCCCACCCCAAAATTGGGAGTTCTGGGAAAACTCAGATCCAAATACCATACTGGTATTGGGATCCGGGATTTTTCAGAACTATCGAAAAATTTTGGGGTCCAATAGACCCAAACAAAAAAATACAATTTTTTTTAAATTGCACACCCCTAGATGCATTGCTTACAGAGTGTTTTAGGAGAGCTTTTTCCCCCTCTGTGTGCATGTGTGGATTCTGTGACAGGAGAAGCACCTCACTAAGAATAGCTTTGAGAGAAAATGATTTTGTTCTGAAAGTCTGGATTGTGTTATGGCTTTGTATGGATGGGCTTCCTCCTCTTAGTCATAACCAGTGGAATGGAGACTTGAATGTGCAGTCCATCTAAACACAATATGGCCAATCCAGAGTAACTCCTCAGAGGAGTAATTTTTAAAAATATATATATAAATGGATTTTTATTATTTTCTCTTAAAAGGGTGGGATACAGAAGGGGGAAAAGGGGTAGGGGAGAAATATAGATTCATCAAATTTGTAAAGTATTATGAATGGTTATGGACAAGAAGTAAAATCAGATATATTACCAAATGCAGTACATATTTCCAATATAAAAGCAAACAATAAAACTTGAATATTATGGAATTACAAAATCTGGGATAGATTCTCTTTTTAAAGAATAGACAAAAATAACAAAAACTTTCCTAAAGTTAATGATAATCTATTAATGATAAAGGAAATGATATCTTTAACAATTCAACAGACTTCTATACTAAACTTAAATCATTGTAAAAGTCTTATAATCAATATCTTCATCACCTTTAATATGATATTCAGGTAATTCCAAAATTTAAAAGAAAAAAAAGTTAGTTGTTTCCATAGTCTGAATAACAAGTTTGCCATGTCTGCTGAAATTCTTTCAGTGGTCTTTTGTTTATATAATTGGCTATTTTTTGTCTATGTTGAATATTCAGCTAGTTTTTCTTTCCAGGTCTCTATTATAGGACAGTCTTCTGTCTTCCATTTCATTGCAAATATTACTGTGGCAGCTGTTAATATATATTTAAATAGGTCTTGTGAGGTTCTGTCTATATTGTCTGGTAAGATTCCCAGTAACATAGTCTCTGGTTTCACTGGGAATTTGGTTTTTAAAATATCTTGAATTTCTTCATGTAAATTTTTCCAGTATCTTTTGATGCAAGTCCAATACATATGATACAAGGTGCCATCTTCATTTTTACATTTCCAGCAAGTCCGTTTGTAGTTCTTATCCATCTTTGCAATATCTATTGGAGTGACACACCTTCAATAAAACATCTTGTATCAGTTTTCCCTTAGTGTTTGACTGGCTGTAAATCTAATATGTTTAGTCAATAGATTTTCCCAGCATTGAAGCTGTATTTCTTTTCCAAAATTTTACATCCATTTAATCATGCATGGTTTAACCTGTTCTTGTTTGGTGTAGTAGTTAAGTGCACGGACTCTAATCTGGGAGAACCGGGTTTGATTCCCCACTCCTCCACTTGCACCTGGTTAGATGGCCTTGGGCAAGCCTTAGTTCTGATAAGAGCTGTTCTTGAAAAGAGCAGTTTCTGTCAGAGCTCTCTCAGCCCCACCTACCTCACAGGGTGTCTGTTGTGGGGAGGGGAAGGGAAAGGAGTTTGTATGCCACTCTGAGACACCTTTGGGTAGTGAAGGGCAGGGTATAAATCCAATCTCCTCCTCCTCCTCCTCTTCCTCTTCTTCCTCCTCCTCTTCCTCTTCTTCCTCTTCTTCTTCTTCTTCAGAATTGTATCGAAGCAAGTAAATTCGTCCCAATAAATCGTCTTTAGATTGTGACACAATCATTTCAAAATCAGTCAGTTCATTGATAACTCCTAGTGAAGTTATCCTTTTTTAATCTAGAAGCTATTTGAAACCATTTTATCCCCTTCTTCTTTAATCTCTTGCCACGTCTTGATACCACCTTGAGAGTTTATCATGTCACCATAAGTTATAAAATAATTGTTTTTCCTTGTATAATTGCCATAATAAGCATCTATTGGTGACATTATTAATGAAATTATGGGGCTGATTCTCTTTCGTAGCATTTCCCAAATTTTAAATAAGTTGTCTCTTATTATATGTCTTTTATTTTGTGTTTTGTTTTTTGATATAGATTTTTTTAAATCCACAGATAGATATGTAGTCCATCATCAAGATTTGAAGATTCTAATTTTATCATTCTTTAATTGGGACTTCTGATCCAATCTGATATCCAAACTAGCCCAGCGGCTTGGTAATATAATTTAATAGGTATTGCCAACCCACTTCTTTTCTTCTTGTCCTGCAGTACTTTAAATCTTACTCTTGGCTTCTTATCTTTCCATACAAACTTATTTATTTGTTTTTGCTAGTCACTCAAAGTCTTTTCAGGAATTGAAATTGGAATAATCGGTAGCAAAAAGTTTAATTTTAGTAGCACATTCATTTTTATAGCAGAATTTCTTCCTGGCCAGGAAAGACGTAGTTTGGACCATCTCTCTAAATCTTTGTATATGCTCAGAGGAATAATGATACTGGAAACAGTACTTGCATTCCAACCACCAGAAATTACAAGTTTATTTGAGTATTCGGGTAGACCTTCCTAAACACTGGGGTGAACAAATATGCCTTACTCAAGATGGTGTAACAGGAAGGTGCTTATTGGCATTGAATGTGGGCAAATGAGTCTTTCACATATGAAGTTTGACCTGTTATAGGACCAAGTTGTGGGGAGCAGGGGAAGAATAAGCAAGGTTTGAGTTCCTAATGCCTAAGCCTTTTCCAGGTTCTCGATATAGCAAATTTAGTCTACAGGCTTTCCCACACTATCAGCAGGTCCCAACTCAGTAGCGGCTAGTGAGGAGGTTCAGTGGAGGTAAAAAGGCTTCCACCACTGAGTAATGATTAAGGGGGGCTTATTCTTTCCCCAGAGGGTATCAGAAGCTGGGCAAGGAGGGGTTGCTAGCACAGCTTTCTGCAGGTGTGTGGCTTCTGAATAGTAGTGCTCATTGCAGACCAGTGGCATTGGGAATCATGCTGTCCTGGGCACTGCTAATCCCCATGCAATACCTTGCAATGCTATCGGTTAAGGCTCCCTTGCAGGACTGGGTTAAAACATGGTGAGACCCTTAGTTCTGTCAAGTTTAAGAGGCCCCATAACATTACCCCCCAAAAGTTTACTATTGTAACACTGAAATTTAGTTTTAAAATTTATTTAAAGGCTCTTCATAACCAGATATCATTAAGTGTCACTTACTTAGCTTGTATGTAGATCCAGCTTTGCCAGTCTGAGGCAGTGTAATGTATTCAGCCTGACATGCCCGGACTTGCCCGGGCTGGCCAGGCACAATTCATCAGTAGCTTCAATCGAAAGACAAAGGATCCGAAGGATCCTAGCCGGCCCAATCAAAAGGGCTAGCTTCCCAGCCGGGGGACCAATGGTCGCCCGGTTACTGTAAATAGCCTATCGGAGTAGGGGGTGTGTTTAGGTGTACTTGGGTGGCGCGTTTTCTGAACGCATATAAACCGGCCTGCGAGCTGGTCAGTTGTCTTTGTCCTGAACTACAAAAAGGGAAGCTTAGCTGAAATCACTCTCCGTCTGCATACTTTTCAGGCAGAAGACTCTTCATCCCCATTACCCAGAGAGGCAGCCCCCTATTTAGTTGAGGAAATTAGCTTTGAAGGAGACAAGGCGAGAGGGAGGGTAACTGGGATTCTCCACTAATGTTTACAGAGATTTTTCCCTTAAGAGAACTCTTGAAATAAACCAGACAGATGTCCAACTGGAAAGGTTTTTATTAAAAGAGAATAACAGGATAAAACACACATACAAACACACTGAAAACACATACAAGGCTAGATAAGAGAAAATCAGGGAGGAAAGGGGGGGAGGCTATAATTACCAGTTGAAGAAAGAGGTCTGTGGAGAGAACAGCAAAATGACCAGCGTTTCATGGTGGGAAGAAGAGACGGCCCAACGGATTTGGGGGTGCATGTATAGATCCGAGCACACATACACTGGACTGGTGGCTAGGGATTCTAGGTACCATGGGGCAAGCTGACATATTTGCCCCCAGAACAATAACTTGATAGGTTTTTTGGAGGTGGACAATGATTTGGGAGATAGGACAAAATGTTCCCTGGGGCAAGCTGACATATTTGCCCCCAGAACAATAACTTGATAGGTTTTTTGGAGGTGGACAATGATTTGGGAGAAGCTTGATGGGATTTCTTGAGGTGGACTATATGTGTAAATGGTACTTGATGACACTGTAAGTACCAGATGGGAAAAGCTACCAGGTCTGGTGAACGGAATTAAGTGTTGCGTAATTAGGGTAAATGGATGCAGGAAGTGAGGCTGAGTGTTGATGAGATTAGTTCAAGGTGAGTCAATAGGTTCCTCGGAGAGCCATTGTCCTAAATTATGCATCTTTCCAGGGTGTGGAGGCGGTCGTTAGCTACGCAGCCACTCTTACTCATACTTCTAAACTACATGTCTAGGCTTCTCTCTGGCTGGCATCCATTTTGTGTCACTTTGGACCAGGCAGTATATTGTACTTATGATGTTGAAGATGATTCATTAGGAAGGGTGTTTATGGTTTTCTGGCTATAAACTGTCCCTTAGTGAGAAGAGGGTCTTGGCTGCTAACACACCAGCAAACCACTTCACTGGCTACTGCAATCCCAGCTGTATAATTATGGTTGACACCTCTTACCCTGGATGCTGGTTGCTCCAAATGCGGAAGAAAAGGTGGCTGTGGATTATCTGTGGCTTTTGCACATTCCATCTGTGACCTTTTCCTTCTCCCTCATCCCTCACTTGATGTGGCACTTAGGTCTCCATGTGGCAGACAGCAAGTAAATTCCCTTTTGATGATATAGTGTGATATATTCTGCCTGCATATAATGAATTGGGAGGTGGGTATAGACAAAGAGATATGGGCTGGAGAAGGAGGTGGAGTGTCCAGTCTCCAAGGAATTTTCTTAAAAGACCATAAATATTTAAAAAGTGGTAGATGACATTATGGTGGAGGAGAGGATAAAACTTTTTTTTTTTGCTTTTCATTACAAATGAAATAATGCCAAATCACTGCTGAAGTTGTTATACCATCCTTTGCAACTCCTCCTGGCCAGGTAGAGTTATACAGATAGCTGACTAGCTTGTAGATGTCTATTGTCGAAATAATGCCAAATCAGTGCTGAAGTTTTTATACCATCCTTTGCTAGGTAGAATTATACAGATAACTGACTAGGTAGAATTATACAGATAGCTGACTAGCTTGTAGATGTCTATTGTCTGTTACATTTCTATCTCGACCTTCCTCCTAGGAGCTCAGAACAACAGACATGGTCTCCCTTGCCTGTGTGTTCACAACAACTCTGTGAAGTAGTTTATTCAGGTCATGCAGTGAGCTTTGTGGCTGGATGGAGAATTGAACATGGGTCTTGTTAGTCTAGCACACTAACAGCTATACTGCACTGGCTTCTGTGTTAAGCCAACATAACCCAGAGTAGCAATACTGAAATGTGTACATGGAATCCAGTGTTTTTCTTTCTACTTCTTGTCTGCTGTTGCATTTGGATTTATTTGTGCTTTTCGTCTATTTTAATATCCTTGGGAGTTAAAGACAACATGTTATATCTGCAAAAAAACCAGCATGAAATATTTTTAACCACATTTTTCCCATGCCTCGGTATATTAATTTTTGCTTACATAAGAAAGTATCTAAACTTAAAAATGAATAATTTGCAGTCTGTGCAGGATGAATGATGATACAAATGCTAATTGTATCCTAGGTTTCCCATCAGTGTGCTAGCAAAATGTTGCTTTCCCCAAAAGAAATACTTGGAAAGAATATTTTTAAATCAGGTTTTCTCACCAAGTACGTTAGCATATGCTTATATTAAATTGGGGAAAACCCAGTATAAAATCTTAGATTTTACTATCATCTTGGGCAGGATTTTAAGAACAGCAGGGCTTGTCAGGATTGAATATGAGAAGGAGTGTGAAAAATGTGGGGGTCAGGGTTTGTTGATAAGCTTGGAGGAGTAATGGTGAGTGGGCTCTCTGGCTAACTAGGAACAGTAGCATAAGTGTAGGGATACTAAGGCAGATGGTGAAGAGGTCCAAGAAGATCCCTGGATAGGTGGATGGGCAGCATCAAGGCAAAAGAAGCTCATTGAGTGTACATATGCACATTGGCACAAACAAATTATAATTTTAAATATATACTGATTTTGTCTGAATTGGGAAAGAGAATTAGGGGCCACCCAATGAAGTGGATGGGCAGTAAATTCAGGACAGATAATGGGAAATATTGCTTCAAGTCAACAAGTAATTAAATTGTGGATGTGGTGATGGCTGCTGGCATAGTTAGCTCTAAAAGAGGATTAGACAGATTCACAGAGGAAAGGGTCTGTCAGTGGATACTAGCCATGATAACACATCCAGAGGCAGTAAACCTCTGTATATCTGTGGTAGGATGCGATATCAAGGAAGCCCTTATTCTTTATGTCATGTTCATTGGCCATCCATGGTAAATGAATGGTCACTGTGTGAAACAGGATGCTGGACTAGATAGACCTCTGGTCTGATCCACCTGGGATCTTCTTATAGAGGGGGTATGAATGAAGAAGGCATCATAATGCTGGAATGGATAGATAAGGAAGGGCTGTATGGTTGGAAGAAAAGAAATCCTATGGAATATTTTGCCTAAAACAGCTTGATTCATTAGAACCATTCTTCCCTTCCTCTGCATATTCTCTTCATTTTAATGGTCAGTGCATTTCTCCCTTTGTTTGGGCAACTGTTCCATGCTAGATTTTCTCAAGGTATATAGCTATAAAGGTTTAGAGCAGTGGTTTCCAAAGTATACGGTAGGTATTATTTTATGATGTGAGCAGTTGCCCCATACATTCAAGCTTTTCCTTCCAGGATGTTCCTAGACTGGTCAAAGGTCTGAGTACTTACTTTCTGTTGATAGTTGGGAATCAATGGAACACAACATATTTTCACTGACTACTTTACTTACTGGACAGTCCCAACCAGAATTGTACCTGCCAGTGTCCCTTGAAGACTGAGTTGTTTGGAGAGGAGGAGAATGATGTCAGCTGCCATGGGGGCCAGTTTGGTGTAGTGGTTAAGTGTGCGGACTCTAATCTGGGAGAACCGGGTTTGATTCCCCACTCCTTCAGTTGCAGCTGCTGGATGACCTTGGGCAAGCCATAGTTCTGTCAGAGGTGTTCTTGAAAAGAGCAGTTTCTGTCAGAGCTCTCTCAGCCCCACCTACCTCACAGGGTGTCTGTTGTGGGGAAGGGAAGGGAAACGAGTTTGTAAGCCACTCTGAGACTCTGATTGAAGGGTGGGGTCAGGGCTGGCTCCAGGTTTTTTTGTACACTAGGCGAGGCTACCTTCTGGTGCCCCCCATTCACCCACTAATTATGGAGCTGCCAACCTCCAGGTGGGGTCTGGAGAGAAGGAAGATTTTCCTCCTTGCAAACTCTGCACTCCCTTGGAAAGTGGCACTACTGCCCTGTTACAAAGCTCTGCAGTTGCCCTCGCCGACTGGGGGAGGGGGATTGCTGTTGGCACCTGAAGGGACTCATTAAATCGCAGCTGGGGCTGAGTCCAATGCACAAGGTGCTCCCGCTGAAGCCTCAGAAGCTCTTAGCAGGTCTCCACACGCCTGAGATATCCAAGCCCCTGCAGCAGCGCCTTGACCCACCCCTCTGGTGCGCGGTGGAGGGGGGAGCTGAGGAATGAGATGCCCTTAGGATGCAGGGGGAGGGGGCAGGGGGCCACCGGCCAGCACACTTTAAAGGGTGCCTCCCCGGGCCATTGGGAGCCAACGGCGCTCCTCGCGCCTGAGGTCCCCCAGCAGCAAAGGACTATTTTTAGCAAAGGAGTACTTTTGGCTCCAGACGGCCCGGAGAGGCGTCCTTTAAAGTGTGCTGGCCAGCAGGAAGGAGTGCGCTGAGCAGGGCACCCAGAAAGCCATGCTGGGGGCGGGCAGCAGTGGCAGGAGCCTCGCTGCACTCCTTGGAGATCTGTGTCAGCGCGAGATGCTTCCCGGGGTCTCTGCCCCCCCCTTCTGCTGCTGAGGAAGTGGCAGGCTGGAAGCAGCACAGTCGAAGGGCAACCGGGGAAGAGCAGGCACTTGGGGGGGGGAATGGGGCTATCAGGCACTGGTGGGTCTTCTTCGACCCTTTCCAAAAATCCCCAGCCAGGTGCAGACTGGCTCTGACCCCCCCCCCCTTGCTGTGGGTTGTCAGAAACTGACTCGAAGGACAGAAGACCCAGGAGTTGGGATTCCACCCTCCAGCACTTTCCCTGCCGCTCTGAGCTGTCCCCACAACAACCGGACATGTGCATCTCACTCCAGGCAAGGAGAAAGGGGGGAGACCCTTTACCTTTACAAAAAAAACCCCTGCCCCCCGCTGCCACCACTGTAATGAAAAGCTTATCAGCAGGCAGCACTTACCTTTCCTGTGGCTGCTGGCAGCTAGTGACTGGGGCGGGCTGCCTGCCTGCTGCGACTGTCTGCGAGCCGAGGGCAGCTGGGGTCTGCTGGCCGTGGTTGGGAAGCTGGCTGCTGCTGGGCCAGCGGGGCACCTTTAAGCATGTGCAGAGGATCATGGGCTGGGCAGTGGTGAAGGTGAAGGATCATGGGCTGCTCCTCCGAGTGAAGCCTCCGACCCAGGGGGTGGGATCGCAGCCTGGCGGAAGGAGGGAGGGCGGTCAGGGGACGGATCTGGCAGGCTGCGTGTGGCACTGGCAGGAGGCGGTGGTGATCGGGATGAAGACGGCCGGGGGAGAGAAAGAGGTGGCGTTGGCTGGGGTCAGGGTGACGCAGGGCTTTTGCTGTGGTGGGGGAGCGCAGTTAAGCACCCTCATGATCAGCCCACTCTAGGCAAAAGTCTAGTTCGCCTAGTGGGTGGGCCAGCCCTGGGCGGGGTATAAATCCAATATCTTCTTCTTATCTTCTTCTTTCCCACTGGGGAGAAAGGCAGGGTAGAGATGAACTAAATGAAATAATAAATTGGGGTCTTGATGCCACCCTAGTGCTCCCTCTCCCCCACCTGCCACTTGATCCAGCTAATGCTGCTGCTGCCCTGTTCCCCCTCCTCCCCACATCAGATAGCTGATCTGGGAAACCCTCTCAGCTGCTGTGGTACTTCTTGGCCCCCCACTATCTGACAGTTGATCCACAGGTCCTATTTCCAAGATCCTTCTCTAGGGAACAGCAGTTGGGAGGGTCTGGGTAAAAAGCCCCTTTATCTGTAGGAAGGCAGCTAGTTGCTGGTCCTGCCTTCACAGTTTCCTTCCCCCGCTTTCCTGAGGAAGTGCCTGCAGTCACCATGACACCTGCTAATGCCACTCTGGAGAACCCTGAGTGATCTAGTGATAAAGGATCCAAAACTCTGTGATCTGTGCTCAAATCGCAGGTTGATCAGATTGTGAACAGCACAATCAAGCAATTAAAATGTTTATTTTTCACTGGCTGTTCAGAATTGCTCTAAATTGTATTGCAAATGTGTGTTCTTGTGCTCTTGTGCTACTTTCCCAGAGCTGTCCTCTTCCCTTGTTCGGCATCTACTGCCTACTTAACCCACCAGGGGACAAAACAAACACTCCCAATAACTTCCAACAGAGGTACTTCCCTTCATCATTTTGATTCTGCTGGGGATAGAAGAGAAGAACAGGGGCGGATGCCTCAATAACTTGAGAGTGTAGAGTTTTAAATGCATGTGTGTGGGGAGTGTTTAATTGAACACTCGGAAAAATATAAACATTACCTTTCAGTATGTGGTTAGAAGGAACTGCAAGACAGTTAGTAAGAGCACACCATGAATTGCTGGCTCCTGTTAGGCTCTGTAAACTGCCACAGGATATGGAATTGATTTTTCTCATGCCAGCAGGCAGTCTGAAGGTGAATTCCTCCCCCCCTCCCATGTTTCCTTCACCTCTAAAATTGCATTAGGAAACCAAAGGACTGTTAACAGTCTGGGAGTTTTAGAAGTTAACAGCGGGCTAGTTGAATTGCGGGCTGAAGGGCTGACAAGACAAATATTTCAATAAAACTTGCTTCTGTCTGGCTGACAGACGTTTAAGCCTGCCCAGTTTATGAGTAGCACAGATGGAAGCTGTGTGAGGGTAAGGTGGACTCAGGGTGATTGGGGATTATGAATTCCAAAACAGGCATTTGTCTTTTGATCAACAAAATTTTAATTTACTCTCTTATTAAAGCTGAACATTTAAAAGAGGAGTGTTAAGAAATTTGGAAGCAACCCCAAGATTTTATATCAGGCTTATTACAGAACTAGGAATAAGGTCCGTTGTGGAAATAAATACAACAAGCGTTAGAAAGAGGGTCGGGGAGAGTGCCCCAGCCTTGGGCACTCTCTGTCATTTTGCTGTGGCAACCTCAGCAGGGTATAATGACATAGAGTCCACCATTTTCTCCAGAGGAACTGATCTCTGCTACCTGAAGAGCAGTTGTAATTTTGAGTGATCTCCAGTCCTCCCCTGGAGACTGGCAACAATGGTTCCCCAGGAGGGAATGGCTGGTTTGGAGGGTGGAGTCTATGGCATTGTACCTGTCTGAAGTCCCACCCCTCCTCAAACCTCACCCTCTCCATGCTCCATCCCTCAATTTTCCCAACCTGGAGCTGGCAACCCTAGTCGGAACTGGCCCCAATGAATTCCCCACAAAGGCATGGAAAGAGCTTTATTCCTTTCTCTTTTTACTGACAGAACCAAGCTTGGTTGCCTAACAACAGTCACTGAGGGAAAAGTTAGTCCCACAGTTTGGCAGTTATTCTGACAGGGAACAGTGGCTGAGGTGACAGTGGGTGGGGAAGAGGAGCCAGCCAATGGCACACATTTACTCTTGAGTGGCAGTTGATGGGCCAGTGGATAATGGAGCGCACTGCACAGCCAATGGGTGAGCTGGAAATGGTCAATACATAAGGGAATTATTATATTAAGATTTTGAACTTAGCATATGTATAAGGGTCATACTCAGGTGGAGGGCGTGTATGTGTTGTGAATTTTGATTCTGACTCATCTCTTTTATGCCAAAAGTTTTAAACATTTGGACCCTTTCACTGGCCATTCCTGGATAAATTACAATATTTTTCTTGTTTTGCTAGCTTGAATAGGTAACCATGCAATCCTTAGTCAGTGTTATACTTTTGTAATTGTTTTATTAGATATGTTGAATTCTGATATTACAAAGGCCAGGGGTCATTTCGTAGAAAAAGAGCTAGGGGAACTCATTAGCATATGCCACACCCCCTGACATCACCGGAAGTGTGTCATAAGGCCACACACCCTGCCCCCAGCGGTCCCGGCCGCCGCTGCCGGCCTTGCAGCTCCACTGCCGAGCCCCATGAGGGGCCCGGCGGTGGACCTGCAAGGCCGGAGGGAGTGCAAGGAAGCCCCGCGAAGGCCCTTCCTGGCCCCAGGCTAGCAAGGGCTGGGGAGAGGCAGGAAGGAAGCAACTTCCCCTCCCTCTTCTCCTGCCTCCTCCTGGCTGAATGAGGGGCGGAAGCGGGGCGGCCAGAAGCAGGGGGCGGGGCTTCGTCATGTGCCCCGCCCCCAGTACCTCACCCGGGGGAACTGCGATCCCCCGCAATCCCCCCCGAAATGACCTCTGACAAAGGCTATGCAAGAAATAGTGTGTTGTAGCCTAAGGTTATGGGAGTGGAAGGAGCTTATGCAGAAGAATCTTTTGGGCCTTCTCCTTCCCGCTGCAGCCTCCCATGTGCTTTAAAAAGTCCTATGCTGATTGGATCAAAATGCTGTAGGACCTTCAATGGGGGGGGGGTTTTGAACAAAATCACCCTTCTGCATGCTTTCACTAGTGAAGTCTTTGACCGAAATTCTGGGGAGCATGAGGTTTGGGAGGGGAGGGGCATCAGCAGGGTATAAACCATCCAAGCAAAAACCTCCAAAGGAAGTTTAGAAAACTAGTTAAGGGCGAAAAGTTAAAAACATCAGTAGGTGTAGACAAAAGTGCATATGTTTATTTCAAGCACATTTAAAAACCCAAATAAAGCCTCATAAAATGTTCAAAGTGACAAGTGCACAACAAAGTACAATATATGACCTGATGTGTTTCGGCTCACAAGAGCCTTCTTCAGAAGTCAAATTACAGAATACAGCATGCAACAAAGACCCTGTTACATTTGTAAGGCAGTAAACAATTGAAATAGGACCAAAAATGGAATGTTTCAATCTGGAACTGAATGACACACACGCTCACAAAAATTGTTTGTGGGGCCACAAATGTATCTGGCCTTGTGTCACATGCTGGAGATAGTGATAGTACCAATATGTACCTTTCAGTTTAGGTCCTAAGAGTACAAGTAAGGTGAATGCCTTATAGGGACAATGTGGCACCAAATCTGTGATCATAGATTGACAGTGAATTACCCCCCCATCCCCAGTAAATGTTTTTATTGTGTGTCTCACTGGGGCCCGAGTCATATATATCCCTGTGCCAACATATTTATTGTTGAAGAAGAAGAGGAGATTGGATTTATACCCTGCCCTTCACTACCCGATGGAGTCTCAGAGTGGCTTACCATCTCCTTTCCCTTCCCCTCCCCACAACAGACACCCTGTGAGGTAGGTGGGGCTGAGATAGCTCTTTTGAGGACTGCTCCTGAGAGAACAGCTCTGAAAGAACTTGTAATCGGTCCAAGGTCACCCAGCAGCTGCATGTGGAGCTACATCAAACTAGTTGAAAAGCTCTTGGGTTGTTGGGATCCACATTGTAGCCATAACCTATAAATGTACCTAATCACCTGGGTCTTCTGGTTTGTATGGTTATATTACTAGGGCCCCCACTGGAAGTGGCGTAAGGCAGTTAAAATCTAACACAAGCCTATATACTTAAGGTTAAGTACCTAAGGCTGTGGGAAAGCTGCAGTATAGCTACTTCTTTCAGTGCTACTAGGTAATGGCCTAAGGCCATGGGGAGGAGCTTCACATCTACCTTGTGATCACCACAGAGACTTGCAGCAGGATGCCAGCTGAAGTTCCTCATGTGGGAACTCAATTTAGAAGCGTCACAGGGGCCTGATTCGGTTTGGGACCCCAGAGTAGGGGGGAAAGGAGCTCCTGCCTCCTCCCTCTGCACCATTTCCCCAACCTGAAGAAATGGGCCCTTGTAGTAGGGCTGCCGGGTCCCCTTGTCACTCTGGCAGGTAAATTTAGGGGGGGCTCTGGGATATCCCCAATGTGATGACATCACCCAGAAGTGATGTCATCACGATGGAGATGTTGCATGGGAGATGGTCTGGTTTAAGGGCAAAACAATATGGTAAAACCAACCTAAAACCATAGAGTTTTGCCTTAAACCAGGGCATCCCCATGCAACGTCCCCGGCATCATGACATCATTTCCAGGTGATGTCATCACATCTGGGAAGTCATGCAGGGGCATGGCTATTTGGGGGCAGGTTTTTGCCCACCGGCCAGCTGGCCAGCAGCAGAGAGAAGCCTTGAAAACCGGGGGAACCCCCAGCCCAATCTGGGAACTAACAAGCCTATCTTGTAGTGCTTCTGAACTGAATTCCTAACTTGTAGCTGATGTCCTAGCTGCAAATGGCAGAAGGTAATCTGTATTTTAGACCTTATTTGGACCTCAGTTGCCTTGGTAGTATGAGAAGAAGAAGCAGCCATGCATCCAGAGAAACTGGATCTATTTGCAAACAGTGTAAATAGCCACATAAGCAAAACCTGAAAGCAAAAGCCAGTAAAATAGCACTGTGTGCAAGTTTTTGACTTCACCAGAACTCTTTATCAGGCTGAATATTGTTTTTTTAAAAAGGTGGGTAGGGAGGAAAAATCTTTCAGGCCTCTTTGTGTAAGTGCTTTCCATCATATTGAAATACTGTACATGCCCCTGATTCTTGATGGCTACTGGTGAGGTATGGGCACTACACATGAAGTTATATCTCCACTTAATGAGACATTGCATATAATATTCAGAAAGTCTGAAGACTTAAATGTGGGGATATTCTTTTTGGCAGCCTTCCTATGGCAATTTTATGTTGCTATTTGAGTATTGTGGCTATGAATTAGGCCCCAACATGTGTAGCAGAGTATCACTGTAAAGGACCAATATATGTTTCAAACCCATATAGCACTGAAAAAGGGGGGGTTCTCTTCAGGATGCGATTGCTGTGCATGAAGTTATATCTCCACTTAATGAGACATTGCATATAATATTCAGAAAGTCTGAAGACTTAAATGTGGGGATATTCTTTTTGGCAGCCTTCCTATGGCAATTTATGTTGCTACCACTATGGTGCTGTAAATTATTTGAGTATTGTAGCTATGAATTAGGCCCCAACATGTGTGTAGTAGAGTATCACTGTAAAGAACCAATATATGTTTCAAACTCCCATATAGCACTGAGAAAAGGAGGGTTCTCTTCAGGATGCGATTGCTGTGCACACATCCTTAGGCTAATTTTTAAAAAGGTTGATCTGGTCATTAAATGGTTTAAAATTAAAGCAGACATTTCTCCTATGGAATGAATTACCATCAGATGGGTAACACTGGAGATTTGGAAGAATGGCTGGACAATTGCAAGATAACATTCCTCTTGTCAGTCTGTGCTGCTATTCTTCTTATCATTGAGCCAGCCATTAAAATGTTGTCATCCAGACCACCGGATTGCTATCCCAGTGGGTGGGAGTCTATTTATAGAGTCCAGCTTTAATGAACGAGTGCTGCACTCTGGTTCCCAGAAATTTCAGTGAAGGAAAAAAATTGAGTATGTTGAAAAGGGGGCAACTGTGTAATCCATCTGGAAAAGGAGTATCGCTCATATTAAGCAATGATTAGCAAAAATAGTTTGAAAAAAGATCTAATTTTACTCCCTGTGTTCACCCCAAAGGATTTGGGGCTTACGCAAGGTTTTTGAAAACAACACTATGCCTGATGTGCTATCAAGCTTCCATTTGTCTTAACAATATATATTACATTGTTTACTAGTGGGGAAGGGGGAGAGGTTCCCCCCCCCCATGCGCACTGGATTTTTTTAGTGAAGGGTAAAACATGGAGGCTACCATGTGGAGGCTGCAGTAAGTTAGCTGGGTGAGTCTTTCATGTTAGGCATGCTGTTACAGGCAGGCAATGGAAAGCAGTATCCCGTACCCATCTGCTATGTGTGAATAGGAGGCCTTGTTATTTCTGCTAATCAAGAACTATCAAATATTGTTAAGGTACACTGTCTCTTTCAGCTTAATGCCGCATATATTCAAAAAGCTGAAACAAACAACTATTAAAAAACCAGTTGCTAACTCCCAGAAGTGTAAAAGGGACCATACCTAAGAGACTACCTTTCCCCATACGTTCCCCAGAGAGC
Organism: Gekko japonicus; assembly: GCF_001447785.1. Classification (NCBI taxonomy): domain Eukaryota; kingdom Metazoa; phylum Chordata; class Lepidosauria; order Squamata; family Gekkonidae; genus Gekko; species Gekko japonicus. The sequence goes on along the minus strand of NW_015170293.1, from coordinate 505,418 downwards.
ACTGCATTCAGGGGCCCAAAACTGGCTGGCCCTCCCAGGCTCCAAAGATGCCAGGCTGGCAACTGCCAGGGCCTTCTTATTGGCAGCTCCGTACTGGTGGAATGAGCTCCCGGAGGAGATCAGAGCGCTGCGGGACCCTCTACAGTTCTGCAGGGCCTGTAAAATGGAGCTCTTCCACCAGGCCTTTGATTAGGAGTTGCATCAAACACTTGAGAAGTGACCCTGTGCCCTGGCCTACAATTTACAGCCTGTGCTTACCACAAACATAATCGGAATAACTGAGTTAGTGCGAAAATGTCATCATGACTGCCACCTAAGCAGTACAGTTAAGCTTGAAACTTCTGCTCTTGCACTTTACTTGAATATTGCTTCAGCACTTCAGGACAACTAATATTTCATAGTTGTGGTGTTTTTATCAACGATTTTCATTGTATTTATATACGTACTTTTATGTAAGCCGCCCTGACCCTGCCTCGGTGGGGAGGGTGGAGTATAAATCGAATGAATAAAAATAAAATAAAATAAAATAAATAAAAACATATCAAGAAAGCACTCCTAAGTAGGTCTGCTCGGCATCTTACTCAGTTTTATTTGGGAGAGGGGTACTTCCAGGAAAATGTTGTTAGTGTAACACTGAAAAACCCAGAATCATAGCAGCAATAAAGGATCTTGGTAGAAGAGATGAAGATGTTATGTATTATTTCAAAGATATTTAGAGAACTCATTTCAAGTCACTTGGGCTGTGGTCAAACATGCAGTTTGATACAGTGTGACCCTGCTTCTAATTGATCCAGGGTTTTTTGTAACTGAGAGATTTTATCAGACATCCTCCCTTAACCCGTTTCAATACGCTTTCACTCCATGATCAGACACAGCTGCCATGGAGTGGGGTGGTGGGAATTTTTTATCATTTGGCTTTCGAGCATGCGTACAAGAACTTATGGGAAGCAGCTTATGGGAAGCAGCACTTCAAACTCTTGGCAGAATGGCAGCACCTGGTGGCCAATGGGATTGCTGGAGGAGGCTCCTGAGCTATGTAGTCCAGCACGGGAGAAGTGTTTTTGAAACTGTGCATTTGAAAAAACAATGTTTCAAACATTTCAAAGCCAGGGGAGAGAATAGAGAAGCCTTGTCCAGTGTGTTGCTGGTATTTTTATGTAAAAGCTTGGAGCAAAGCTGGAGTCATAGGCATCATCCTCAGACTGCCCCCCCATCCCTCTCTCCCTCTCTGAAAAAAACTCATCTCTTTTCAAGTAAACCCCTTTCCCATCCTGTGTGCCGCAAAGCACAAAAAACAGCTGATGCAGACAGGCATCTTTCTTTGGAAGTTTTTTTTAAAGAAAATACAGTGTTGAGTGTTTTTTAAAGAAAATACAGTGTTGAGAAGCTTGTGTGCGTGAGAGAGAGAGAGAGAGAGAGAGATGTGCGAATATGCAGTTATGCACATATTGTTTACTAGTAAAAAAAATGGTGGCCAGGTAAACAGATCTGCTTAATGGCTTGGGTGCGCAATAGGGTTGCCAGGTCTCTTACCGATTGCGGTGGGCAGGAGAAGGTCCCAGGCCGGGACATTTGTGCACGCTGCTGCGATGATGTCACCTGGAAGTGACATTATTGCGGTAGGCACGTCGCTGGTGTATGCTCTAGCATTTGGCTTGAAAACTCTATGACCATAGAGTTTTCAGCCCAAATGCCAGAGCGTCCCCTGGCGATGTGCCCAGCACGATGATGTCACCTCCGGGTGATGTCATCGCACCAGGCACATCAGCCTGATCCGAACACTTTGGGGACAGGCCTAGAGCGCAATGAAATCAGACAATAGGAAATTTGCTTTGAAACCAGCTCAGCCCAAAAGGACCAGACTTTCACAGGCATCAAAGAAACACACAGTAAAGGGGGGGGGGAATGGGATGCAGATGACTGGGGCACGATGTCTGATCCTGCATATTAAAATCCGGAAGGGAACAGCAACGGGAACAGATCCAACCGCGTCTGATCGTGCATATTAAAATCCGGAACAGCAACGGGAACAGATCCAACCGCATGTCTGATTGCAACCCAGGTGTCTTTAAGAGGCAGTAATCTAAAGACATGTCTGCTACTATAATAGCAACACTACAGTGCTGCTGCTCTAGAAGTCTTCTAATGCCAGCTTATGCCAGTGTCAGATTCTCAATGCAAGTTGATCGTCAAGATAAACAGGAATCCATAACATTAACTACACCTTAGGACTTTGTTAGTAATAATCTATAGTGTAGGTCAGAGGTCTCACTGGCTTCTGCAGAGTAAGTTGTGCATACCATAGAAGACCCAGGAAAAGTTCTGCCCTAGGCTTTTTGTTTTAAAAAAAGTTTATATGATTTGTTTCTGTGTTACTTAGTGAATAATTTAATTTCTGCTACTCTGTCTAGTCCATATTCTGTTTCCAGGACAAAGCAAAACTTGATAACTTGTCAGCAGTGTGGGGGGAGGAAAAAAGCTCAGGGTATTTTTCATTACTCAGAAGTAGCTCGCATTAAAGAAAAGGTGTGGGTCCTAGGCTTCTTTGAGAGCACCCAATCCTGAAGTTCATAAGGTGGTCATTATACCTTATTTTGCATTTACTTTTCAGATGTACTCGTTACACACATGAACACTTGCTGAAGCTTGAAAAATATCTGGAAGTAGGTGGGTTTTTTTAGAAAAAACTATGCACATATTTATTAATAGCAAAGAAAATACAACCACTGATGCTAAACCAGAATATTTCACAGAGATAAATAATGTCCTAAATGTTTAACTTGTAAGCACAATCAGTGAGGGAAGGAACATCTGAAAAATAAATATGAAAGTCCTTTTCTTTAAAAAAAAGTATTTGAAACATGTGTAGACTAATAAATAACTGACCATACTTTTTAAAAAAAACAAAACCAACAACCTTGGTTTATGTTACATGTGGTCATGATTTAAATATGAAGTTATGTATTTGAGTGGGGGAAAAGCGCAAAAGGCCATGATGAGCACAAAAGTGAATGAGACATACTCTGCACATTTTTGCTTCATTTTAATTTGAAACATGGAACCTTATGCTGACTATACTGCTGATTCATCAAGCCCTTTTGAGATCTGAGATCCATCCAGATACCCATGTCAGGATCAGGACCCTGCTGTGGCTGGCATAAAGAAAGAAAAATGCAGCTCATTTTTGTGGTATCTGTGCAGTCCCACATGGGTACTGCACATACGCAGACCTACTGTGGTGAGGATTTTTTGAAGCTCAAAACACCAAGAGGCACTCCATCCCCCTCCCCCTTGCTGTTTCCTGCCATTTTCAGCATGATATAGAAGGGTGGAATGTCTTTCCCTTGGTTCTCTCTCTGCTGCCACCAAGAAGCTCTGTTCTTTTCACAAGTAACCACTACTGATAAACCTACCTCATCAACCTGCCTAGAGCCCATAACCCAAGGAATGGAACAGAAAGCTCTCTTTAAGAGATGTGGGTCTTGTGGGTCAAAAATCCCCCCCTTGGATGACCACAAGCATTGCCTACTATCCCTCAGCACGGAACATGATGGATCACATTCCCCACCTGGAAAGCAAGTCATGACAGAGCTTCCCCCTAAAAGCTGCCCTTTCAGAAAAGCTCTGTCTGGCTCTACTTGAGACATAGATCCAAGAACTACACCGACTTCTGTTACTGATAGAAGAATCTGAGTGTCCTTGGTTCCAACTGTTCTGAGACCAAAACCGACCATTCCAGACCCAGATAAGCCCATGGAAGCTCCTTGGAATGACAGTTGAGGAAGGCTCAGCATAAGCAATCAGTGAAGCCTCCTAAGCTGAAGGAATCATCTACTCCTTCCCATCGTCATCATAAGGACCTGGTCCCACACAAAACCTCTGTGAAACTGGTCAGAGAGTCAATGCCCATTCCGAGAATACCTTCTCCATCAAGGCATTCACTGTCCTGTTTCAGGAACCATCCATCCCGTGTTGTCAGCCCCCCATATCGTTGTTAGGAGCCACCTCCCTAGTCAATTCTGATGGAATTGTGTTTGACATTGGAATTATGCTTGACATCATGCCAAGACTTCTAAAGTGACTACTGTGACTAAGATTGACATCCATATGTTCCTCTCAGTTCTCGCCAGGTGGAAGTGGGCCCATGCCACATAAATTATGTGGGTCTTTCACAAGAACCCTATGAAGAGATGAACATGCTAGGGGAGTTAAATGACGATTTTAATCCTGGTTTTGAAGATAAGGAACCAGATTATGCCTCTAAGCCTTTTCCCAAGGACCTCATGGCAGAACCGTCCATGTACTCCTCCCAGCAAAGAGCTTCATGTCTGTAACAAACAACTAATCTGAACAGCAAGAGTGCTCAAAATCTATCTCAGGTACCCTACTGAAGACGATGGATCCAGTATGCAGAGCTATGCATCCTGATAATATGGGTCCAGTCACATTCCCAGTCATGAAAGGTCTGCTTGAGGGCACTATGGGTCCTTGGCTATGCCTGGCATTGGTGTTACCTTCTGCTAAATCAGTACAGAACCAAGCAGGGAGGATGCCCTTCCCTCTTCCAACACTAGCCTCAATTTTCCAGTCCTGGGGAATGCCCACCATAGCCTACTTGCCACCAGTCTGAACAGGAAATGCAAATACTTCTGCTCTCTGGGCATGCAAGAACCACACTCCCTGCAAAAAAGTGCCTGCAAAAGATTGACATTTGGGGTCTATTCCAGGAGAAAGAAAGAAAAAAAGGTCAAGGAAAAAGGAGAAGGAGTGAAACCCATCTTAGTTCATTTTTTTTCAAAATTCAGAGTAATATCAGTTATCTATGTCCTTCCTCTGTTACTCCAGGTCATATGATTTGTAACACTGGACATACTAGACACACTTTTCCAAGTCAAAATAAGGCCTGATCACCATGAGTACCTCTGCTTCCAGTGTGGTTTCAGCCAGTTCCAATGTTCTTGGTACTCACAACTATGTCCAGGGTATTCACCAAGGCAGTAGTGGTAGTAGCAGCTTACCTGAGGAAATGGGGATGTGAGATATACCCATACCTCAATGACTGTCTAGTCATAGTCAATTTTAAATTAAAGCTTCTGTCAGATTTACAGTTTACACTGCACAGCTATACTCCAAGCACTAGATTTACACATGTGCATATTCCAGTGCCAAAGGTCACACTCCCAACCTGCTGTCCTGATCCAAAGAATACTGAGGTTATTTGCCTCCATCACATTGGTGGTGCCACATGCAAGGCTATGTATGTGCCCACTCCAGTTATGGTTTGTCAAAGCCTTCAACCTCTGTCACCACCAGTCAAATAAACTGAATATTCTGAGACAGGTGGTATGGTCCCTATAATTGTGGACTCTAACCAGCAACCTCCTCACAAGGGTCCCATTTCATCCCCCCCCCATACTACAATCTGTGCTGACCACAGAAGCCTCCCTTTCAGGCTGGAGTGCTCACATGGGGAGAGTCTCAGTAGAATGTGGTCCCCCTAAGAAATGCATATGCACATCAATACATTGGTGCACAACGTAGTGTACATCGGCCTACTGGTTTTACACAAATATGTCTCTGGCAACAGTATACAAATAGCCACAGACAATCTAATGACAATATACTACATAAATTGACAGGGCGACACACCTTTCCAATTGTTCTGTCACATATTCCCCCTGATTTGGGAATGGGCAATGCTCAACAAAGGTTCCATTCAGGCTATTCATATAGCAGGGGTCAACAACTGACTAACGGACTTCCTCAGTTGCACCTCCTAGCATCTTATGAATGTGAGCTCAGCTGGGTTTTTCTAGCCTCAGTTTTCCATTCCTGGGGAACACCCACCATATCCTATTTGCCACCAGTCCAAACAGGAAATGCAAATACTTCTGCTCTCTAGACGTTCAAGAACCACACTCCCTGGGAGATGTGTTTCAAATCCATCGGACAGGGAGCCTGCTATAGGCCTTCACCCCCCCCCAGTTTCCACTATTTCCCAGGGTCCTCTACAAAATGAGACTCCTGCAGAAGCATAACCTACTGATCCAGGGTCCCTTCCTTCATCCAAACATTAGCAGTTTACATTTAACAGCATAGCTCATTCAATAACAGACAATTTTCTGAGCCCATCAAAGAATGCCAGAAAACCTTCCACCTGGAGCTCCTGTTCAGCCAAGTTGTAACAATTCAGTAAATGGGACACAGAGCAAAGCTTGGACCCAGTCTACTGTGGAATAGAAAAGATCTTCAAGTACCTCCTAAACTTAGGCTGTGGCCAGATGGACTTTTTGATCTGGTGTCATTGCTTCTCCTCTCCAGATTTAAATTGCTCAGTCAGACAGTATCATTGGTATCCCATTCTGTGGTCATCGGTCCCCTGTTCTCACCCCTGACTTTCTTGACAACAATTAAAGTCCAATCTGTAAGGATCTTACCAGTTTCAGCTGCATTTCTGGATGTCTAATAGCTCTCTTGTGAAGTCAAGCTGTTTCATGCTGTTCTGCTTCAGTGCCGTTTTTAAAAAGGCAGTTAGTGATGTGCGCATAAGCAGTCAATTGCACCCAGTCCTCCGCCTCACCACTGACATGCTTCGGCACCCAGACCGTCCTTCAGGATCAGGAGTCCCCAGGGAAGTCGACTTTGAGCTCACCAACCTGACAGAGAATTCAAATATGAGCGGGAAAGGGAGTGATTTCTGGAGAGGAAATTTAGTTGTATAAGAATGAATTAGAGTACATTACTTGGCGGAGGGATCGCTAGGCTGACAAAAAGGAGTGGTGCTTCAAATACACATTTTTGCGTATGTGTTGATAATGAACTTTAAAAATCCCACCCAGTGCCTCAAATCAGCATTTATGCACATGTGCGAGCTACAATGTTTTTTTAAAGAAAAACACTGCCCGTAACCAGTGTTCCCTCTAAGCTGAGTTAGTGTGAGCTAGCTCACAGTTTTGTAGCCTCTGGCTCATACATTTTTGTCTTAGCTCAGGAAGGAGGGCTCCAGAGCTAACTATTTTATGCAGTGGCCAAATCACCTGCTCACAGCTTTAATGCCAGTAGCTCACAAAGTAGAATTTTTGCTCACAGGACTCCACAGTTTAGAGGGAACATTGCCTGTAACCTGGCTCCATGGTTACCATGCAGGAATAGTCTAGATGGTTGCCCATGGGGTGAGTGCACAGTGAAGCTGGTGAAGAGTGGAATGTCCGATCAAATGTCTGCAAAACAAATAAACCTGAATAAAATTAGGGGTGTGCCCGGAACATGATAAGCATGCTGTCTGACTGCAACCTTAATCAGAAGAGGCCTCCACCTCTACTCAAATTCATTTAGCTGCTATAGCGTGTTTCCACGTTCAGGTCGACAGGAAGTCCCTGTTTGCTCAAAGCGAATTAAAATATTTCCCCAGAGCCACTGAACTATTTCCCACTCGTTCAGCTCCACAGTTCCCCAGTGGAGTCTCTCACTGGTGCTCTATCAACATGGGCAAATCATTTGCGCCAATGGCCACTTGCCACATTCGCCTAACTCACTATGAAAACCATTTTTCTAGTGATGATAACATCAGCCAGGCATGACAGCAAACTACAGGCACTGAGGCATGACCACCCCTTTCTGAAAATATTTGATGCTAGGGTAATCCTTCGCACTTCTACGCAATCCCTATCCAAAGTAACATCCCAGTTCCATTTATACCAAGATATCACCCTGCCAGTGTTATATTCTCAGCTGCAAGACAAAAGAGAACGATCCCTTCATTCTTTGATGTTAGAAGAGCCCTCTTCTTCTACCTTAGTAGAACAAAATCCTTTTGAAAAGACAACAATGGAGTTGTACTTACCTGTAATAGTTGTTCATTGAATGGTCACCTACGCAGTCACACAGTCCCTCCTCCTGCCATGCTGTGAGCTCTTAACTTAATCTGGTATCGTTTACTTCACTCTAGCGGCAGCAGAGAGGAACTAAGGGAAGGGTACTCTGCCCCCTCTATATTATGCTGGGAAAGGTGGGAAACAGCCTGAGGGAGGGGGCAGAGTGCCTGCAGGTGTTTTGAGCTTCAAAAAAAATTCCTCTCCATGGCAGGCCTGCACATGCACAGTACATGGGACTGCACAGGTGACCATTAGATGAACAACAGTTGCACATAAGTGCAGCCCTGTTTTCTGTTTCACTGAATTTGCAATCCAAAGCCTTCAGTGCTTTGGCTCTCACGTGGCAACACTGTAAAGATATTATTTATTATTTGTATACCCCACCTTTCTGCCTTCAGGTCCATTAAAGGGGCTAACAGATTAAAAACATTTATAATAAAGACACATCTTAAAAACCGTTAAGCTAAATTGCAAGTATAAAACATAAAAGTAAAGGTAAAGGTTCCCTTGCTCGAAAGCCAGTCGAATCCGACTCTAGGGTTGCGGTGCTCATCTCCATTTCAAAGCCGAAGAGCCAGCGCTGTCCGAAGACGTTTCCGTGGTCATGTGGCCGGCATGACTAAACACCAAGGCGCACGGAACGCCGTTACCTTCCCACCGAAGTGGTACCTATTTATCTACTTGCAATTTCTTGCTTTCAAACCGCTAGGTTGGCAGGAGCTGGAATTAGACAGGCCCAGCCCCTTGCCAGAGCCATGCCCAGACTTACCCAGGAGTCACTGGATGCTCTCTGGGGAGCCCATGGAGCCAGCAACAGAGAAGCTCACCAGGACAGTGGCGATAAGGAGAAATGCTGGATCTCAACCACAGTCAACAGCCGCTAAGCCAGCCAGGACAACAGCAGCAACAAGGAGGAATGTTGTAATGCAACATGATCCCACTTCAATCACTGCCAACAGCTAGTGTTCCCCCCCCCCTTTCGGGGGCTTCAATCCCCGTCCCCGAACAGCTCCCTCACACCTGCTGTGCCCAGCGGGCGGATGTCACCCAGAGGTGATGTCATCGCACCAGGCACATTGTGCAGGGGACACACTAGCTTTTGGGTAAACAACCTATGGTAACCATAGTGGGTTTTTTGCCCAAATGCTTAGAGCATCCCCCATGTGATGTGCCCAGAACAATGATGTCACCTCCAGGTGACGTCACTGCAGCACACATCCTCTCCAGAAGATTCCAGGGAGCAGCTTGGAGCCCCCCTACTGGCAGCCAGTAAGCATCTGGCAAACCCTACTTCCGTCACTGTCAGTAGCCAGGGCGATAGGAGGGAGAAAGAGGCTACCGGTGCAGTCCAAGATTCCCCTGTTGCCTCATGAGACTCCTAGTTGTTGAGACACTTCAGGGGAATTGACTGAGCACATGCAGCCTGCTGCACTAGCCTAGTAAGTGGCTTAGAAGCAGGCCAGGGAGGAGGTGGCTGGTCTCTCTTTCCAGGCTGTGCAAGAGAGACCCAGTGTGTGTGTGTGGGGGGGGGAGGTTGTGATGGAAGAGGAGCAGGAACCACGTTTTCCCTTTTCCCTCTCCAGTTCTGGGGCTCTGCAAGCCCAAACAGGACAGAAAGGGGTGTGATGGATAAGGGAGCTCCTGAGGGCAGGACCTGAACCTCTCAATATGCTTATGTTAAGTATGCACTTACACAGAATGACTAATATTCCTGAAGACCATCTCCTCCCATTCTATCCAGCCTAGCCGTGAAGATCTGCTTTCCCAGCCCTTGCCTGCAGAAGTGAGGCGGGTGGCAACTAGAGACAGGGCATTTTCTGTGGTGGCACCTTGCCTTTGGAATGCCCTCCCCCTTGAAGGCTTTCTTGACACCTCCTTTACTTGCTTTTAGGTGCCAGCCCAAAATATATTTTTAACTCAAACTTTTAATTGGAGGTTTCATTTTACCAGCTGGTTTGCTTGTCTTGTTTATTAATTAAAACATTTCCTGCATTTCCCACATGCAGATGTTGGCTGCATGTGACTTCTGAATATGATCTGTGTCTTCCTGGGCCTTAAACCTCTTTTCTGGCCCAGAAAGAAAGGGGGTGTAAAATATTGGTTCTGAAATTGGTGGGAGCATGAAGCCATCTGGATTGGTCAAGGCTGACATAAATACCAGGAACCTGATAAGTTGAGTTGCTTAAATGAGCTGACTCTTACATATTCTGTGATGGTACAGTCACATAAGAGGGGCTCTGTAGGGTGGATGGATTCTCTGAAAGCATGCAGAGTGCTATTTCTACACATCCAGCCTGGTTGCCTTTTTATCCTTTGTGGCCACAGGCTAATCTTTTCTGACAACCATTCTAGGCTGTTTCTGTAAAGATCAAAAGGAACTCCAATATTACGAAGGAACAAACTTTATTTATTTATTTATATATTTATTCAATTTACTATCCCGCCCTAACCCCTGGGGGTCTCTGGACGGCTTACAGAGGGTGCTAATCACATTTTTACAGAATCTAACCTAGGGCCACAGACATATAGGGGTGGTGACTACCCTACCAGGCACCCTTTTTCTTGCGGCGGATCTTCGGTCGTTGTCTTGTTCTTTCTGCGCAGTTCTAAACTATTAATGTGGTTTAGGAAGTCCATGGTATCCCTCAAATAAGAGTGGGTGGTCTGTACAAATGGCTTCAGAAAAAGATCCAAGTATTGTGATAAAGGCTCTAAGATTGATCCACATCCTGACACAATAGGTCTGCCAGGGACAGGAAGGGTGCCTGGAGTCGGATTCGAGTGACTTTCAAGCAAGGGAACCTTTACCTTTACCTTTACCTTTACAGTCACATAAGAGGGCTCTGTAGGGTGGATGGATTCTCTGAAAGCATGCAGAGTGCTATTTCTACACATCCAGCCTAGTTGCCTTTTTATCCTTTGTGGCCACAGGCTAGTCTTTTCTGACAACCATTCTAGGCTGTTTGTGTAAAGATCAAAAGGAACTCCAATATTACGAAGGAACAAACTTTGATAGTGTGTCTAATACAGCCAGTTGACAAAAAGGCAGAATGGTGAATCCACGGGCACAGTTTTATATTTATTATAAATGTACATGGAAATTTAAAGGTGAAAGAAGAGAACATACTCAAAGTGTCGATCCGTGTAAAAATACAGAACCATAAATATTTGTACATTGTCTTGTGTCAAGCAGGAGTCAAAGCTTACTGCTAGTCTGTTCTTGGAATCGTTTTCAAGATGGCTTCTAGCAAAGAAGCAACGCCTTCACATCCCAGGTTCTGTTACCTAAACCCCCCCCCCTCCAATCTTCTTGCTTTTCTCTAGCTAATGAGAGTCATATTTTCTTTCAGGTGGATTGAAATCTACATTTTGGATTGGCTGGCAAATAATAATAGCTATAAGAAGAAATGCTTGGAGGAGGTAAGTCTAAACTGGACACCTGTGAATTGTTTATGCATCCCTGTGACAGAGTGATAGAGTGAGATGGTTGTCTCTTGGCATCTGTCAAGGGCAGGAAGGATCTTTCCACCTCTTTGACAATTTGGCTGCTGAATGGGTCAGAGATAGGAAGTTACACATCTGCAAATAGGTTCTTTTTCAAGTTAGAGGCTGAGGAAGAAAAGTGTCTGGCCTTAATGACCAATGGATTTGGATCAGCTTGACCAGTTTAAGCTGATGGAAGCAATGGATCCTTCCATCCATGACAGGCTGTGCCATTCAAGCACATTCAAAACTGGACAGGATTAAGGACAGGATCAAGAATAAAAATATCATTGGCAGTACAATTAAAGGTTATGGCAATTTCAATGTAAATAAAGAAATGCATGGTTGAGCATTTTCATTGGCCAGCAGAGTAGATATAATTATATGTTTTAAGTAAATAAAATAAATAACTGTTATTATGAGTTTGTAATGGAGAATAATGATCAGTGAACACTTGTTTGTTTTAGTTGTAGTTTGATCACTAATTGTGAGCAGGACCCTTAAATGCCTGAAAACTATTTTTGCTTTTTACTGAATGCTCAAGATTGTATATCATGTTGCAAATGTTTTGCATGTGCACATTCTTGTACCCCTTTCCTGTCACCCTCCCCCACCTACCATTTGCAAATCCCACCTGACAGGAACAAAATATAATTTTGAAAGAAGGTGGTTTCCCTAGTTGTTTCGATCCTGACGAGGTGGTGATGGACAGGGCAGGAATGTGGCTTAATATCCAAGATTCCAATCTTGTCTATTTTCCGTGTCTGACTTCCAAAGCCAAGTGTGTTTGTATTAATCAGGTGTTCTAAATGGGATCGCACATACTTTGTGCATCTGTGCACTGTTGCTTGGGACCTAGACATTGACCTCATATGTTCTGAGTATGTGCCATCTTGGTGAATGCTACCATAAGTGCTGTCTACTATGCAGGCGCAAAAATAGTACATCCGTGTGCTTGGATCCCTCTTAAAATTTCCACTGATGAAAGGGGGTGATTTTTGCTTATTCCCCGCTCCTGCAGCAGACCCCTGACTCCCCCTATCTATGCCTGGGAGTACCGCATCCCTGAAGACTGGTATGTTGGGCTGTAATGGGAGGGTGGAGGTAGGAAAGCCACTACTTGAGTTCAGAAATCCATCCCACCATGGATATTTTAGAGAGGATCCAAGCCACTGAAAATGCAGGTCATTCTAAATGATGCATGAAGCACCCATGCTGAGCCTGGGCCATACATAACCTAAGCCAACCAAGAAGTTGTGAGGGTGTGCCAAGCCGTGACTGTTTAGGCCACCACCATGCTGAATGCAGAATTTCTTGAAATGCTGCTCATTTTAAATAGTGATCTTCAGTGTATTCATATAGAGTACTTGACTTCAGAATAAGGTAAGTTAAAGTTTCAAATTAAATCAGTAAATAGCAATCAAAGTTACTGCAAAAGAAGAGACCATGAGAAACATGGCAATATAAAAATGAGGTGTATGTACGTATAGATTAAATTCTACCGCCGTAACCCTCAGATACAAAGAGGGGAGTATAAAAATATTCTCCTTACTGAATCAGGACCTGTGCACATCTGGGGGAGTGGGGGGTGTATCTAGTACAATGCAGGGAATGTGCTTGGTCTTCTTGCATCCAAAGATCTCTGGTGCAATACTTCTTTATTGCCCTCTTCTCGGTGGTTTGGCATAAATTCCAAAAGATATTCTGGGCTGGCTTCTGTGATCCACTCTGGACTTTTAACAGAGCAGAATAGAATAATTTTGATCTCTGCCAAAGTTCAGCAAAGCAGAATCCAGCATCCTTGTGTTTTTTTTAAGACCTGCATGGAAATCACTCGACCCCATACAAATGTTATTGAGATGGTTTTATACTGTTATAGTGCATTATAAAACCAAGTCCTTCCAAATGAATTCTCTTTATAAGAGAGCTCCTTTTGATGTTCTCCTATATCACTTAGAGGACATCTAAAGATTTCTGCCAATGTGGGTACATCTAATTAATAACATGGTTAGTACACAAACAATGTACCTTCCTAATGGTCCAGGCATTGCTTGGATGGTTGCTAATAACTTCACTATAGAACCTGTGTGAATGGAAGTCTTCAGATAATCTATGAGTTACCAGAGGATCTTCTTCGTGGTCTCTGTGCATCACACCCTTGGGAATATAGCAAGGTAGCTCAGTAGTGAGTCTAAAGATTTCTGCCAATGTGGGTACATCTAATTAATAACATGGTTAGTACACAAACAATGTACCTTCCTAATGGTCCAGGCATTGCTTGGATGGTTGCTAATAACTTCACTATAGAACCTGTGTGAATGGAAGTCTTCAGATAATCTATGAGTTACCAGAGGAATTTTTGTGCCCATGCCAGCAAGTGACTATCTAAAGATGCAGCAAGGTAGCTCAGTAGTGAGAGTCAACTGCAAGTAACGCTGGTGGTTCAAAGTACACTCTAGACAAGTTGTTTGGTTAACAGAGCTGGTGTTTAGTGTGACGGCACCTCAATCAAAGCAGTCATGAGTTGTAGGGCAAGTCTAAATAGTCAAGTGTTGCTTCATACCATAAGAAATTTTGCTAGTCTTAGCAAAACTCTTTTGGCTTCCAATGAAATTCTTCAGCTCTATTTGTATAAAAAGGAAATTCCAATTTTACCTTCAGTTTTTCTGTAGTTTAAATCTGGTGATAACTTCAGAGCGTGTGGAACTTTAAAAAGATAAAGGTTTCCCTTGCTCGAAAGCTGGTCGAATCCGACTCTAGGGGGCGGTGCTCATCTCCATTTCCAAGCTGAAGAGCCAGCGCTGTCCAAAGATGTTTCCATAGCCATGTGGCCAGCATGACTAAACACCAAGGTGCTTGGAATGCTGTTACCTTCCCACCGAAGCGGGAAGGTACTTGTAATTTCTTACTTTTGAACTGCTAGGTTGGCAGGAGCTGGGGCCAGAGACGGGAGCTCACTCCATCACGCGGCACTAGGGTTTCAAACTGTTGAGCTACAGACCTTCCAGTCTGCAGCTTCAGTGTCGCTGTTTAGGTTCGCCATTGCTTTCCTCCCAAGGAGCAGGCGTCTTTTAATTTCATGGCTGCAGTCACAGTCTGTGGTGATCTGGGATCCCAGGAACGTGAAGTCTGTCACTACTTCCACGACTTCCCCTTCTATTTGCCAAGGAGTGATGGGGCCGGATGCCATGATCTTAGTTTTTTTGATGTTGAGCTTCAAGCCCACTTTTGCGCTCTCCTCTTTTACTCTGAGCAAGAGGCTCTTTAGGTCCTCTTCACTTTCTGCCATTAGAGTGGTATCATCTGCATATCTGAGGTTGTTGATCTTTTCCCCAGCAATCTTAATTCCCGCTTGTGATTCATCCAGGCCAGCATTTCGCATTTACCCTTAGCCTAAACAAATTCACTATACTTATTGAAACAAGTTTCCCTTGAAGTGCCTCAGAATTTTACCAGATCTTTCCCCTTCCCAATTTGCTTGAGATTTTGGTTTTGGCAGAGTTTTTGAGCGCCTGGGTACTCTGGCAGTGGTGAGGGAGTACAAGCAGAACTGGCCCCAGGTTGGCTGGGAATGGTCCAGCTACTTACCAAGTAAGGCCATTATGAAACCTACAGAAAAAATTAATTGTCAGAAATTCTGTGGTAGCCAACTACATTTGTATCTTCCCTCGAAACAAGAGACCCCCTTTCAGGGACAAGCCTGTGTTGCTGTAAACATTTTAGTCATATTTGTGAGTCAGCCTTTACAATGATGTCATGCTAACTAATTTAGTTACCCAGATTCCCTCTTTTTTAAAAAAGAGAGAGATTTTTCTGTTCCAGTTGGGGTGATTGCTATATTTATACATAAGAACAGGCTTCTAAAGAAACTTGCTAAATTTAACCAGAACAGTAGCAGATTTTCCTCACAACAATGTTGTCAATATTGGCAGTAACAATTTTCTTACACAAAAGAGGAGGCTGGAGAAAGACTGGTGATTTCTCTTTTTATATTTTTATTACTGTGACATTTTTAGACGAGGGAATAAAAAAGCCATTTGTTTGATTTAAAAGAAACAGGCCTCAGTCTAGAGAAACATGATCATATCAAGAAGTTGTATGCACACTGAAATGTTCACAAGTCTGTCATAGCACCACTGAGTTGTCAGGAAGAGTAAGGTAAATCTTGGAAAGGTTACTGGGACTCCATACAAGATTACATTTGCCACCACCAATGTTCCCTCTAAGCTGTGGAATCTTGTGAGCAGAAATTCTACTTTGTGAGCTACTGGCATTAAAGCTGTGAGCAAGCGATTGGGCTCCTGCATAAATTAGCCTGCTCTGGAGCCATCCTTCCTGAGCTCAGACAAAAAACTGTGAGCTGGAGGCTAAAAAACTGTGAGCTAGCTCACACTAACTCAGTTTAGAGGGAACACTGGCCACCACAGCTGCCTGCTAAGCATTAACATATCTGCTGCATGATAAATTCTTGATGGAGGCTTATTCTGTAGGGGAGAACATAATTCTGGGTATCCTCAGTAGCTCTGCTTTAGTACAGTCTGTTGATTGTTGGAATGTATTATCTCAGAGGTGCCTTTTGCCCATCTAGTAAACCTGATTCATATGCACAGCCCATCTTCTTCACCACTTTGGGATCAGGAAGAAATTTTTTCCAGGCCAGCTTGGCCAGGGATCCTGTAGGGGTGTTTTTGCCCCCCCCCATCTTCTGGACATAGAGCAGGGGTCACTGGGGCTTTGGTGTAGATGTACTTGTGAATTTCCTGCACTGTGCAGGGGGCTGGACTAGATGACCCTGGAGGTCCCTTCCAACACTATGATTCTATGATTCCTTGCTCAGTCTGTGTCAAATAGAGAGAGGATATGCAAGTATACTTAATATTTAGATAGAACCTGTTTATAGAAACTGCTGGATTTTTGGTGTTTAGCAACTCATAGGAAACAGAGATCTGAAGTATTTGCTTTCCTATAGAGCTGTCCCATCATATGTGCCCACAATTTATCATTGGATGGGAATAACTTTGCTTCTGTGCATTATTAAGTAGAGAAGTCTGTTCTTTTTGATAGCTAGTATGGGCATGGAAGGTCAGTGGCTTCAGTGGCAGAGACTGAGCATGCTCTGTTCTTCCCAGCCCTAGAGCTATTTTGCAAGGGTGCAGACTTTATATAATAAACACACACAAACAACCTTTATTGGCATAACAAGGTAGGATACAATAAAACACATGAGCCAGATTTGAGGGGAAAATAAAAAACAGTCTGTGTCAAATAGAGAGTGGATATGCAAGTATACTTTATATTTAGATAGAACCTGTTTATAGGAACTGCTGGATTTTTGGTGTTTAGCAGCTCATAGGAAACAGAGATCTGAAGTATTTGCTTTCCTATAGAGCTGTCCCATCATATGTGCCCACAATTTATCATTGGATGGGAATAACTTTGCTTCTGTGCATTATTAAGTAGAGAAGTCTGTTCTTTTTGATAGCTAGTATGGGCATGGAAGGTCAGTGGCTTCAGTGGCAGAGACTGAGCATGCTCTCTTCTTCCCAGCCCTAGAGCTATTTTGCAAGGGTGCAGACTTTATATAATAAACACACACAAACAACATTTATTGGTAGAATATGTTTTATAGAATCAGGTTCTTTGCCGCACCTGTAGAATCTCTGTTCGTAAGGGATACCCTTGTACCTGCCAGAAACCACGAATGAGGGGAATATATTGAACCCGGCCAACATTGGCAAGGATTTATAAAATTTGAAAAATACTGAAGCATACAGTTTTGGGGGAAGGGGAAGGCCCAGAAATCGAGGTGAACAGGTGCCCTTTGCTCCAGCGATTATTAATTGAGAATCGATATCTAATATTCTCCTTTTAATCATTTGAAATATGTATGATTCGTTGGAGTTTGTCAGTGAGTCTAAGTCAACACCGAGTGACTTGATTTTGCTGAGTACTAACCTAAACCATTTGGGCATGAAAGGATCTGCAGGTAAGAGGGAAATCAGACTGTTGCGTGGACAGTGAAAATAGAGATGAAGCCAGTATTTGATTGTGGTGGTCCAAACTCTAGATTCTACTGTGTGAAGGCCCAATTCAGCACACAGGGTAAAATAGCGTACCGAGTTGGGGATGCCTAAAATATGACGTAGAAAATATGTTTTGATTTTTTCGACATTTTGGTTGAAGCATTGGAACCACACAGGAATCCCATAAAGTAACTGAACCCCCCCCATATAATAAACAATATTTATACTCTCCCCATATTCAAAGGATTTATTTTTTGCCTTGCTTGATTGTGAAATAACACAATACACAATCTCTCAGCCTCTTGGTTCCAATTTAGAATTCAGATTCTTTTGACTACATTTCCTATAGGATGGTTTAATCTGATACCAGTTGTGGTCACCAAAAAGGGCAAAGGGCTTCAGTTGGCTGCTACTGAGCATGCTGTATTGTCAGGGAGCATGCTCAGTTGCATTTAGCTGTAAAATCTGAGAAACTGCTGTTTTTATTTCTCTCTTGGCCACCTCGTGATGTAGTACAAAACCTAACAATCCTTTCCAATATAACAATCCAGGGAAGGAGTAGTAAAATCCCCCCCCCTTCCATTCATCGGCAAGATTTATGATTTTAATGAGCATCTTGGGTGGTTTATGATGCCGTCTCATTATTCATTTGATGTTGCATACAGGCTTGAACCATTGTGGATTTTATTATAACTCTTACAGCCTAATCAGAGGCACACTTGCTCAGCTGTATGTCCAAGGCAGTTCAGTGGAATTTACTCCTAAGGAAGTGTGGACAGGAATACAGCCTTAGGATGAAGCTGCTTTTCTAAGTAGTGTCAAGTCTTGTCTACACTCCTGCTGTATACCACCTAGGCCATGGTGAGTCTTTCAAAATCATTCCCATGAGCTCAGGCTCTCTTGCCCTGTGGAACTCAAAAGGCATTTAAATGCTGTCAAGTCCCACAGCCATTCAACGGAGTACACACTTATAGAAAGGAATTACTTTATTGAAGCCATGTGGGGAGGGGTTGCAACAGTCCCAGGGGTTTTCCTCCCCGTGGTTTGCTCATAGCGCATGTTTGACAGGTTTGCACAAATGCAGATAAATCCTTGCGCATACGTGGCCACCAGAATTGTCTTTGTAGTAACTGCAAGGATTTAAGAAACCCCAAGTGCCCAGCCATCTTTGTGCCGTGTGCTGACCCCATAACTTCCCCCCTTAGGGTTACGGGGACGTACAGTTTATTATCTCGGTACCAACAACCATTTGTCTCTTGTTTGCAATCCTCCAACCCCTGCAGCACCTCTCTGTCCTCAGCCGCAAACGCTGCCTTGAAGCGCGCTTCCCAAACCGCTTCGGGGGAGGCTGGGGAAGGTTTACTCAGAAGTATTAACCCTCATTCTTCTCAGTGTGAACCTATGATGACATAACAGTAGAGCCCTTTATACAGAGCCTTAGCCGCCTGGTTACAGTCAAGTACACATTTGATTAATGGTCACAGAGCAACAGGTCAATAACCAATTAAAGAGAACCGTAGAAGTCAAGCCACTGATCTAGAAAAAGAGAGAAATTTATACTCTTTAACTTACCTTTCTTAAAACTACAGAGACATAACAGAAAAAAAAGAGTGGGGGAAAATCTTGATGTCTTGATAAGCTGTGACTAGAACAAAATCAGCAAGCCTCCATGAAACACACAGAGGTCATGAAAAGGAAGTCTTTGTGTAGGAGCTGTTTGGCCTCTGGCTAAATGTTCAATATTCCTTAGAACCAGCAGACTTAAAATATGACTACGTAAATGGAGCGGTTGATAAATTACAGGGGGGAACAAATTGGATATCCTGCCTCATCCCCCAAAGTCTCCCCCCTCCAGGAGTTTTATCTGAAGCTGGTTTGAGTTAGACCATTGGTCTATAAAGGTTTGTACTGCCTACTGTGACTGGCAGCAGCTCTCCAGTTTCTCAGGCACAGTCTTACACCTGCTTTCTGATCTGTTAAACTCCCATCCCTCTGAGAGGATTCTTCTCTCCTTTTTTTCTTTTAGCTTGTGCCATCTGTGTGTCAGCAAGCTGCCATTATGTTTCTATGACCTCTGTGTACATATCCTTCCCCTGTTGCACCCGGCTTGTTATTCTGCTTCTATGCTGGAATGCCTAAGATAATCTACTGGAGGGTTTGTGGAGGAGAGGATGCTGTAATGCTTGCCACTGATTATCGCTTGGGAACTGCACCTGTGTTTTGTCTGATGTTCTGCCTGGTTCTCATGGACTGGGCGCGCAACCGTTTCTTTAGCCCGCCAGCGGGAATGTTATTCATTGGATCTGTGTCTGTTTGAATTTCCTTTATTATGCTTGCCCTACCTGTGTATCCCCAGTTCTAACAAAGAACGTGTTTGAGTGTCTTTCCAACGCTTTGAAATAAATTTTGCTTTTCTTGAAAACGTGGATTTATTCTCGATGCTTGGGGATCCAACACCTCTGAGCTGTTTTTTCCCCCTAGGAACTGATATGCTTGCTGCCCTGTCCCTTGAAAGGAAAGGCTAGAAATGGGCTCAGAGACTCCCCCCTTAAAGACAGGCATTCAGATTAATTTAATTAACTGTAATTTAAACTGCCCCCTTAAAAATTTAAATGCCCCCGAATAATCCTGGCTACAGGCCTGCCTGTGGAAACTAGAAAACTGGGGATCAGATTATCAATTTAAATCCTATCCTAACACACTTCTGACTTCTTTGCTTGACTCTAGTCTCTGGATAAATTGCCTGAGTTGATAAAAATAGTAGAAAAAGATAAGAATAAACAGATTACTATGAATAATCCAAAGTGAAGTCATTGGTAATGATCAGTCATGTAACACTGGCAAATTCAGGTTATGAAGTGATATGGCAATTAATCTGTAGTTCACTTTGAAAGTGGCATACTTTTCAGGCTGCACTTTGCATTCAATATCAGACTGAAACAAGACCTAATCCAACTTGGTTTTTGACAGACAATATGCAAGCATAAAACCCAGAAAAATTATATACTAGTTTTCAACAGCATGTCTTTAAATAGCACTTGAATCCTTTGGGGAGAAAATCTCAGTTGCCTACTGTTTCACAGTTACATTCCTCCAAAGGCCTGTTGGAGAATTTAGTGAGGACTTTTGTCATGTTCAGAGCAGGACAAAGTGCCAAGTATGTGACAGGTTAACTTCCAGTGATTTTAGAGGGATGTGGGTTACACTGTAAAGCCTACTTTTACTACAAAGAAGGAACTGTTTTTGCCCACTCTGTGGTGCCATCTACTCTGCTTTGCTTTCCCCTGTAACTTAGCATTAGATATCAAGGTACTCTTACTTTCAGACATATGCCAATTAAATCCTCATAAGCACAATCAACTTTATAACCTCCCCCCTCCCAATTTTCCACAAGGAGCTGAGGGTGGGGGATTATCCTATTTTCTCCCCCCATAAACTGGTGAGACAGGTTAGGCTGAGAGACAAATAATTGTTGGGGATTGCCCAGTTTGCTTCATGGTTGAATTTTTAGTGTAGGTTTTTTTTAAGTGTGGTTTTATTGCTTTTAATTGACATTTTATGCTTAGGTTGTGAGCTTCCTTAAAGAGGTTGAGTGAGAAGGGATATAATATTATAAACAGATAAAGAAGCAAGAGAAAAGTGCTGTTGTTCAGTCACACAGTCGAGTCGCGCACTCTTTGCGACCCCATGGACCACATCACATCACGCCAGGCAGAAATGCTTAGGGGAGGGGGAGGATGATCAGTCTAAGAATTCAGCTTCCACAATAAAAAAAAAGTGTAGCACCACAAATGGATAATTGTTGATCAAAATACTCTTAAGTTGCTGTGTTGATGTATTTTGAGTATGAATACCCCCTTCAGCGCTGTGGTTGTGTTCCTGAAAGAAGAGTGAAGCAGCTTTGTAAGAGGTATTGATAACACTGGCTCTGTTCAGATGCATTCTCTGTGTCACCATTGCTTATGTTTTAAGTGATGCATGAGGCAGCCACTCGAGGAGATAGCAATCAACAGCTGACTGCCTCTGTTAGGCTCCCAAATTAGAACATCCCAGGAAGCCTTTTTGGGTCCCCTTCCATGCCAGTTTCCCCCAGGAGAGCTGCAGCCATTTTCTCTGTCAACCTTGCATCCCTCAGCCCACGAGTGTTGTTTATAGCGGTGAGGTGGCCACCCCACCTGCAACGGCACTGCTTCACTTACGGCTCGGCCAGTCATAGTGCAGAGCCACCGCCCAGCCCCCTCTTCACATCTTTAAAAAATTACAACCAGGATACATGAGTGCTATGAAGAAACAGCTTTTTACAGGTGACATCGTTGCAGGAGGCCTTACTGTACATTATTTTGTAGGCGGCATTATTGTTCAGATGCACTACACTGAACAAATGTTTTAATGCTTAATAATCTCTCTTTATCCATCACAACCTGGTGTGGGTCATGTCATCACCACCACACCTAATTGCACCCAAAAAGTAGCCCTTCCCTGAGGGCCAAACTGCATGTTGCATTTAACGTGTGGTTGCCATGGAGACTTGCAGCCACACAGCAGCTGCAGGTTCCCCATAGGGCCAGTTTGGATTGGGACCATGGTGTGTGGGGAGGAAGTGGCATTTTCCCACTCCAAAACGCCACATGGGAGGTATTATTTGCCACATTTGGGTGAGGATGCACGTGCACTGAATGCTTGCACGTGCAGCCCTCTCCTATAGGGCAAACAATGCCCAAGATGCCATTTTGGAGTAAGGGAATGGCATGGGAAACGGCTGAAGCCCCTCCTGATCCTGCACCATGATCCCAATGGGAATCAAGCTGCCGCGCTGCCTAAGGATTGAGTTCCAACAGGGAATAGACAGCTGGCATCCCACTTCAAGTTCCAATGGCAATCACATGTTAAATGTAAGGTATAGTTTGGGCCTGAGTCTTCCCATTTTCTGAACTGATGTCACATTCTTTTTCTGGGCATGAATGACATCACCACACTCAGATCTGGCTCAGGTCCTGAAGAGCTCTCAGCAGGATCACATTGTCAATGAAGCGGCACCGAGGCAATGGTTTGAAACCACAAGGGGGTTTGCCTTCCGGTTCAGTTTTGAGAAACCCCAGGAAGATATTGCAGGAAAGTGAAATGGCTCATGCCTGCTGTGCACTTGGCACCCTGGGTCTACAAAGGGCAGCTCCGTCCCTTTGCTTCTACTTTTCCAACTCCCCCGCCACTTTAAACTTCCACACGCGTTACAGAAACAAACAGTTGGTTTGAGGGAAATCATGCAAAGCATGACATGTTCCTGGACCCCATTCTGTTTTTATCACAATTGGAAGAAAGAACTGCAATGTTGTTTGTTCCATGTGCATCCAAGTAGGATATTTAACAAAGGGCCTCTCCTTTACTGTTGTCGCGATCCATGGCAGTTTTAGACTAAACTATGGAACTGAGCTTTCCCTGACAACAGCAGATGAAAAACAATGAATAGCTTAGTCAGCAACCACAGTTGCTTGTTCCACAAAGAAGGGCCGTGTACAATTCAAGTGAGCAAACCACAATCTTGGACACCTGATCGTACGGGTCCGGGAAATGTAAAAATCAATGTTCCAAAACAGAAGAATCAAGCTGGGATCAATGGAGCAGTGTTTAAGCCCTGGCTCATACCTCCCCAAAGAAGCCTATCTTAAAAACATTTCCCTTCAGCTCTGACGTTAAAGAAACTCAAAGATAGAGTCTCGGAGAGGGTCCAAATGCAATTTTCCCGTTTCCTTCTCAGAAGTATCTTTAGCAGCCTTATGGAGAATTTGATCTTCAGCTGTTTTGTGAGAGCGGAGGGCCTCTGATCTTAGTATTAGCAAGGTTGTAATGCAGCCCTTGCATAATCTCAAGATTATAGTTTTCTGTGTTCTCATTTTATTCTGATAGAGTGGCTTGGAGTTCACAGTAATGGGCCTGATAACTGCCAATGTCAGATTTCTTTGCAGGCCTCAGATTTGACTGGGGGGGGGTCACATGAGCTTTAACAGCATGTCCACTGCTGTAGCAATTTCAAGAATTAGTTTTGGAGAGCTGTAGAGTCCCTTGCAAGCTAATTAAGGGTCCCTCAATGGAAAAAAATCAGTATTGGTGGACAGCACTGAAAGGACAGCTTGCCAGTGTGGTGCAGTGGTTAACAGCAGCAGAATCTAATCTGGAGAACCAGGTTTGCTTCCCCACTGATCCTCTGCATGAAGCCTGCTGGGTGACCTTGGGCCAGTCACAGTTCTCTTAGAACTCTTTCATCCCCACCTACCTCACAAGGTGCCTGTTGTGGGGAGAGGAAGGAAAGGTGATTGTAAACTGCTTTGAGACTCCTTATGGTAGAGAAAAGCAGACTTAAAAATCCTTCTTCTACTTTATTATTACTGATCTTTGCCCATGGTGTACAGCCATTCAGAAGGGAGAGTTTCCTTGGACTGCTGTGGTGCCACGGGTCAAACCAGTGTCCTACGTGTACAGAGTGTGCCTCCTAGGATATGCCTCAGAATAATCTGCAAATCAATGTGAAAGTATTCCCTGAATGTAGAAAGCCACTGCACTGTACCATCTTAACAAAGCCAGACTGCACATTGGTAACTCTGAGAAATTAATGGCTTTTTCACTGATACATAGAGCTGCACCTTTTTTCAGTCTTCCTACATCAGAGAAATGGAGTTAGAAAGTATGTTCCCTATGAAGCATAACGTACCTAGGGTTACCACACAGAAGCTAATGACTCATAAAGCTAGAAATAGTGCCATAATCTCCCACGGTAATGGGTAAGCAAAGATGAGCTTGCTGTAGAGTTGGCAAGCCAAATCAGCATAGAGTGGGGAACTGAACATTCAGCAGCATGCGTCATTATGGTTAGTCCCATTTATCTTTAATAACCTCAGGTTGGTACTCTCAAGACTATTGGGCAGGAACAGACAGTTATGGTAAAATGTTAGAGTCCCAGAAAAGTGGTTCCTTCACGTAAACCACTGACTTTTGTGTGGTAGTTCTGGCAAGACATGTAATCGCTGCTCTCAAAATTATGGGTATGATCCGGCCAAGATTGTTTTTGAGTTCTGTTGATTTCTTGGGGAGGGGAGTATTTAATCAGAGGCATAACTCTCCAGTTGAAGCCAGTGGGGTTAAACTAACTTTGGTTGGATAGTGTGCTCTGTCTTTGGTTCTTACACCATATATGAAATTTAACATCAAATAAAGCTCCAAAATATTCCAATTCTTCAACAATTCTTGTTATTTAAATATTCTTATTTAAATCTACTATTCAAAACAATTGGTACACAGACAGGTTAAGAACTTAAAGGAAACTTAACATTCCCTCACTGTTACAAAGTGGGGGAAAGGCTTCTCAATTCCAAACTGGAAAAACACCAATGTCCATAAAGCAAGTAAATCCAGTCCTTAAGACTTGCGGCAGACACTAAATGATGAGCCGCAGTCAACCCATTCTCCAGATTTTCAATGGGTTATCGATCCCTTCATCAGGACTGCACATCGACGGGTTCTCCCAGAAAGTAGAGCCTCCAAAAACTGCCTTGTTTTACATCAACGGGAACTCCCTCAGAACAATGTCTCTAAACAGAATTATAACAGTAACAATAACACAATACATATAATTATAAACATCAAGATGGACTTGCCAGTTAAAATAGAATATCTTACCCAAGCTGCCTTATTTAACTTTATTCATGATGAAAACAGGTAGCCTCCCTCTGTAGGCATCCTCTCATCTAAGCATGTAAAGAAGGCTCTTGGGATAACAAGCCTCTCCTAATACTTAAAGCCCGTCTGTGCCTCTAGGTGCAAATTAACTAATTAGCTTACCAGTGATGTCAGTTAAATGAAAGCAGTAAAATCTACATATGCATCGAGTCCCAAAGGTTTGCATGCTTCTAACTTAAAGGTGAATTCCTTTACCTTTTGCAGCAAAATTTTTTGCATGTTTTCTTTTTTAAAGGTGTTAATGTTGGTGTTTATAAATGACAACATTTTATGTCTTCTATGCTGTGCTTCTATTCTTGCTACCAGTGATGTCAGTTGAATGAAAGCAGTAAAATCTACATATGCATTGAGTCCCAAAGGTTTGCATGCTTCTAACTTAAAGGTGAATTCCGCTACCTTTTGCAGCAATTTTTTTTTTTGCATGTTTTCTTTTTAAAAGGTGCTAATGTTGGTGTTTATAAATGACACAACATTTTGTCTTCTATGCTGTGCTTCTATTCTTGCCAGTGTTGAACCAAGGGCGCGTCCCTAACGTCATTAGCAATTCTGGAGCGATGCTCCAAGATGCACGTTTTCAATGCCCTGTTACTGGTCCTGACATATGTTTTTTGACATGGGCAGAGGATGACATACACAATATTTTTGCTTAACCATGTGGAGTGATGGAAAATTTTTACCTTATAGCCATTAATGGGACTGACAAATGCTGTTATTTCCATAGTATATTTGCAGATGGAACATCTTCTACATTTTTGATGTCCTATAGTCCTGTGAGGAACCAAAGACTTCTTCCCCAAAATGTCTGCATGTACTAATATGTTTTTTATGTTTTTTCGCCATCTGAATCCAATCTTAGATGTATCTGAACATCCTGGCCAGTCTGCAACCATATGCCAATGTTTTCTAACAATCCCAGCTATTTTGGATGCAAGATTAGAATACTGTAAACCCCAAGTCACACCCATGCCATGTTTTTGTTCCTTCATCTTAAAAAGATTGCTATGGCCTATTTGTTCAACCCTATTCTTCAGCTGCAGCAATAACTTCCTCTGGATATTCCCTCTTAATAAATTGCTGACGTAAAAATATTTTTTCTTTTTGGTAATCATTCAAAATTGTGGAATTTCATCTTGCTCTTAAATATTGTACATATGGTAATTTTTTTCAAAGTTATTGGATGAAAATAATCATATCTCAGATAGGTATTTCTATCTGTGGGTTTCCTATATAATTTAACAAAAAGTAAACCATTGTCATTAACTACCATTGTATCCAGAAATGCTATTTCTTTCTGATGCCAGCTGCCTTCAAATTTGATAGTGTTGTGTAACTGGTTTGCCCATTCAACAAATCATCAATGCATCTTTTATACTTAATAATTTCATTAAAATATGGATTTTGTTGTGTATTAAAAAAAGTCTTTCAAAACAATTCATGAATAGATTAGCAATGCTGGGAGCCACAGGGCTCCCCATCGCAACGCCACTTTTTTGCAAAATGAATTCCTGTCCAAACCAAAAATAATTTTTTCTCCAAAATCAAATCTAAAATTTCCATTAGAATAAATGTAGAAGGATTTTTATCAGTTTCAGTTTCCAGAATGTCTTCCACACAGCAGTGTTTACCTCTCTATCCAATTGTCCATTTGAATGGTTTCCAAGTTTTGGAAAAGACAAGTATTTTTGATTTTTCATGGCTTAAAGGTAATTTATTTGTGACAAAATATGAAAGACATCTATTTAGTGAACACTTTAAGCCAACTTTGGAGCAGGACAATAGTACCATGTCATCTGCATATAGTAGTAGAGGGACATGGACAGAGCCCAGTTTAGGAGCATGGCAATCAACAGCTTTGAGGTGAGGGGAGAGATCATTAAGGAACAGGTTAAATAGAAAGGGTGCTAATATACAGCCTTGTTTGACTCCTTTATTTGATGAGATTTTTGTAGTTAATTTCCCTTTCAGTGAACATTTGATTTGGCATTTTGTTGACGTGTATAGCTTTGTTATAAGGTTAAGGAGTCTCTTATCTATGTTTAGTTTTTGTGGTTTAGCCCAGAGGAGTTTCCTGTCGATTGAATCAAATGCCCCTTTAGATCCAGTTTGGTGTAGTTGTTAAGTGTGTGGACTCTAATCTGGGAGAACCAGGTTTGAGTCCCCACTCCTCCACTTGCACCTGCTGATGTGACCTTGGGTCAGTCACAAGCTCTGGCACGGCTGTCCTTGAAAAAGAGCAGTTTGTGTCAGAGTTCTCTCAGCCCCACCCACCTCACAGGGTGTCTGTTGTGGGGAGGGGAAGGGAAAGGAGTTTGTAAGCCGCTCTGAGACTCCAAGTGAAGGGCGGGGTATAAATCCAATCTCATCTCATCATCATCATCATCATCATCATCTATGAAGACAGCGTATAATCTTACATTGCTTCTTTTAACATACTTATTAATCAGGTGCTCTAATATAATGCAGTGGTCTAAAGTAGTTTTCCCTTTACAGAATCCCAGCTGTTCCGGTCCTAAGACTCTCTGTTCCATCATCCATATGGTTAGCTTAGATAGTAGATGTTTGGCATACAGTTTGCCCATAACGGAAAGCAGGCTGATTGGTTTATAGTTGGAGGGAATTGAGCAATCACCTTTTTTGTAAATAGGGACTACGATTGCACTTAACCATGCATCAGGAAGAAGGCCGGATTTATCAATCATTGTAAAAAAGGATGCAAGAGGGGCCACCCACAAATCTGGGTCTAGTTTTAAAATTTCTGGGAGAATTGTATCAGGACCAGCTGCTTTTCCTGATTTTAATTGGCTAATCAGTTCTTTTATTTCATTGGGTGTTACATGAGGCCAATCAGGTAAGTCCTCAGACAGAAAATCTGAGGGAACCATAGTGCAGACATCATCCTGATACCTCTTTATCTGTATGCTTAAGACTCAGATTGGCAATGACTTTGTAACTGGTATCTTGATATTTTGAATCAACCAAGATGAATGATAGGCTCCAGTTGTTCCTGTTTAGTACAAAGGCATATGAAGAAACCTGAGAGAGTAGATGTTGCTGTTCACATCAGGGTGGAAGACTCTTTGTCTGTAGGTAAACAGCACAGGAGTGTGTGACTGGTCCAAAGGTGCCCAGCAAGCTTCAAGGAAGAGTTGGGATTTGGACCGGGGTCTCCCAAATCCTACTTATGATGTTCTGACCATGCTAGTAGATAAACTTGTGCTTTCTAGTTAACTGAGATGGTAGCCGAAGAACTGAGGATTCTGAGGAAAAGGGGGGGGATGAGGACAACTGACATATAGAAGAAGAAGTGATTGGATTTATACCCCGCCCTTCACTTGGAGTCTCAGAGCGGCTTACAAACTCCTTTCCCTTTCCCTCCCCACAACAGACACCCTGTGAGGTGGGTGGGGCTGAGAGAACTCTGACACAAACTGCTCTTTTTCAAGGACAGCTGTGCCAGAGCCTATGACTGACCCAAGGTCACATCAGCAGGTGCAAGTGGAGGAGTGGGGAATCAAACCCAGTTCTCCCAGATTAGAGTCCGCGCACTTAACCACTACACCAAACTGGCTCTCCAAACATATCTCTAGGAAGTCCCTGAAACTATGATTTTACATTGATCAACGCTTCCTTTCCCCATGCCCTGCCCCCACAAAGCTTCTGGGGGTTGAGGGTAGAGGCCTGGCAACCCTACAACCTTTCCCTCCTGTCTTCTTTCTTCTCTACAGATCTAAAGTTGAGAGTTAGTTCCACACACACACACCGTCACCACAGGGTTGGAAACTGGCTGTTTCAGAGTGGTTGCTAGGCCTCCGTTCAATATCCAAAAGCTCCTGAGAGAAGGTGGCAGAGAGACACTGACTCAGGCCCTGCTGTGCCCAGCAGTTCTTGTTTTGTTCCACAGCATTTCTCCTCGAGGAGGAGATTGGATTTATACCCCACCCTTCACTTGGAGTCTCAGAGCGGCTTACAAACTCCTTTCCCTTTCCCTCCCCACAACAGACACCCTGTGAGGTGGGTGGGGCTGAGAGAACTCTGACACAAACTGCTCTTTTTCAAGGACAGCTGTGCCAGAGCCTATGACTGACCCAAGGTCACATCAGCAGGTGCAAGTGGAGGAGTGGGGAATCAAACCCGGTTCTCCCAGATTACAGGCCGCGCACTTAACCACTACACCAAACTGGCTCTCCAAACATATCTCTAGGAAGTCCCTGAAACTATGATTTTACATTGATCAACGCTTCCTTTCCCCATGCCCTGCCCCCACAAAGCTTCTGGGGGTTGAGGGTAGAGGCCTGGCAACCCTACAACCTTTCCCTCCTGTCTTCTTTATTCTCTACAGATCTAAAGTTGAGCGTTAGTTGGAAACTGGCTGTTTCAGAGTGGTTGCTAGGCCTCCGTTCAATATCCAAAAGCTCCTGAGAGAAGGTGGCAGAGAGACACTGACTCAGGCCCTGCTGTGCCCAGCAGTTCTTGTTTTGTTCCACAGCATTTCTCCTCTTTTTCTACTCAAAATGAGAGAAAATGACTTTCTCTGTTAGCTGCCAACAGCCATTTGTTTTACATTCTGTTATTCACTCTATAACTAGTTCAAGCCATTGACTCTTGTGAGTCTGCTGTTTTCCTTGATTTTTAAGGCAGGTTATTAGAGGTTAAGTGGCTTCTTTTTAAAAGGTGGGGGGTTTTGAGGATTTTCTTTAAATTATTGACTTCTAACATGAACCACAAAAACATGTATAAAAAGCAAAATTGTTGTTGGGTGGTAAGCATGTATACCAAATTAAACAAAAAACTACTTCGTTCCAAAACCCTTTGATGGCATTGATTTCCTTGGACTTTGAATAGAACAGAGGAATTGAGTTATTTTGATTTTTTTTTTAAGCACAAGAAGTTCTGCATGTGGAAATAAATGCCTCAACAATGGCTAGGTTCTCTGTTAATCTATTATTGAGCTAATGCATTTGAAGGACTTTGAGGAACATTTAAAATGGGTTATATCATCATTTCTATCATTGCCATGTCTAGGGAAGGTGGCTCCTTTGCAGATGAAAAAAGCCACAGAATAGGACCCACCATGGAGAAGGAAGGGGTTCTACATATTTAGGCATGGGGGGAAATATAATTCTGTAAACTAACTAAAAGAAAAAGAGAGCAACTTTATAAAAACAAAAACTGCCTGGTGAGGACTAAAGAGGCCCGGAAGAGTACAGTGAGAATCATGAGAACAGCTGAGAGTCAGAAAAAGGGTGAGGAAGAGAAATTTGCCTTCTCAACCCCCTGAAATTTCACTGAATGTGTGTGTGTATTGGCAGTTTCCTTCTCCCAGATTAATTGATTTAGAAAATGTATACGCTGCTTCTGCAGATACCTGCTTGAGGTGGCTTACAAATAAGCTAGGCCATTAAAAACAAACTATTATAGGCCCTGGGCACACGGGCCGGATATCGCGGGGGGGAGGCGTGGCGAATTGCCCCGGCACAGTTTGATCCACGATTACGCGATCAGATGCGCTGGTGGCACAGCATGGGTCCTTCCCTCGGCGCCAGCGGGTAAACGAGGGACCAGAGGGGAATGCCGTGCGCCGGCGCAATCACACCACGGGCATCTGGAGGCAGCCCGTGGCAAATGTTTACTAGTACCCTGGAGGTACTAGTTTTTAAATGCGCATTGTCGGCGGTAAGCCACGGGTGCGCTCCACTTCCCAGATGTTGGGGTGTGATCGCGCCCGGATAATCCACCCACCTTCTGTGCCTCTCCCGCGGCAACTTTGCCATGTGACCAGGGCCATAAACAAGCAACTAAAAAAGATTCAGGACATAAAAACACTATTAAGCTGCAAAAATGATGCTGAGAAAACACTCCTCAGGCTGTAAATGGACCATAAAACAACTAAAAGAAACAGATAAAACCCCTTATTTAAAAGCCAGGGTGAAAACAAATGTTTTGGCTTGAAATCCAAAGGAAAGTAGGCAAGAGCCAGCCAAGGCTCAGAAGGGGGGGGATTCCAAAGGCAAGGTGCTACCACTGAAAAAGCCCTGTTTCTTTGCCATTTATTCATCCCTTCCAATTTCTCATAGCCCCCCAACCTGTGGTTATATCTAATAATGGCCTCTCCATTATAGCAATTAAATCAGTTGAGAAAACTTTGGCAATGGGCCCAGTGGCACTGTGATGTCCCTAAGGGACTAGGGAGGGGCCTGACTTTCCACTGCATGCTCTCTCCTTTCCCTGCTTCCTTCTTTCCTTCCCACCCACCAATCAATCTACTTTTATCTGCCAGGCATCTTCTGCTAAATTTATTATTTGTTTACTTAATTAAAAACACCAGTGAAGACATTGGGGACTCAAAGCAGCTCCCCCCACCATATTTCAGATTTTTCTGCTAACCTGGGTTTTTCCTCAGAGAGAAACATCTTTCTGGTCTGTTTATGGCTCCAGTCTCCAGATTTAAGTATCCACAAAAGATGCCATGTTGAGAGTTGTATTCAAATCAGGATGTTTTGAGTGCATTCTGTAGTGCCATAGAGTGGAACAGCAATTGCTGAACATGTTCAGCTCTAGGGCTGCCAAGCCATGGCGGGGGATCCGCACGTCTTCACAGGATCCCTGCCATGGGGGGCAGCGATACGCGTTGCACCGCCATTGCCAGGATGTGATTATCGCTGTCCCCCACGGCAGGGATCCTGTGAAGACATGTGGATCCCCCGCCGCGGCTTGGCAGCCCTATTCAGCTCCCAGGTGGGGGAACAGTATACCACATTTCTGTTTTCTGAGTGCTCTGTCCTTTGTTTTTCTCTTTCTTGTTGTTTGTCTTGTCCTTTACTGTCTTTGTTTCCTTTTCTTGTAACTTGGTAGTGCCATTATGGCCCACCGCTGGGAATATTACGTCTAGGCTCTTATAAAATGTCTCATTGTGATTTCTAACAGTATTGTTGTGATATGAATGCCATTTGACCAAATCTTTGCTGGGTTAATGGCTCGGAATGGTTGGTTGATGTTTCCACAGTGGTCGCTGTTAGTCCAGAGATAGCCCTCTGCTGGTCAGAACCCAAATGCAAAATCCCCCAGGTCTATGAGGCCTAAGGGGCATCTAGTGAACAGAGATAGGCAATGAGGAAAGCTCCCTTATGCCCAAGAGGCAAGTCTAGCAGATACTGTAAAGGTGAATGGTTACCCAGTCATAGACCAAGTTTGATTCAGATGTTTTTATGTCCCCACCTGGTCTGCTTCCGTATAAACAGATGTTTGCAACATATGTGAGTTGAGTAAATAGCATCTTGGATGCCTGATAAATGGAAATACTGCTGAGTCTGTGAGGAGAATCATAGCGTGGGAACAATCCTGTCTGCAGCTTTGTGGTGGGTCACTGTAAGCAAGAGATAGCAGAGAAACTGCAGGCTTCCAATATTATCTCTCGTGAGTCTTGACAATTTAGGTGTGTAAATTTTACATATATACAGATCCCTAAAAATTCTGTACATGTTGAGTAAATAACAGTACAATCCTAAACAGAGTTACACCTTTCCAGGGCTATTTTTGGGCAGGAACGCACAGGAACGGAGTTCTGGCTGGCTCCCAAGTTGGCCATGCCCAGCAGGAACTCATTAGCATAATAGGCCACACCCAACAGCAGGAACTCATTAGGATTGGCTACATTAGGGGTGTGTGGCCTAACATGCAAAGGAGTTCCTGCTACAAAAAAGGCCCTGGGTTTTGGCAGCAAACAAGGTAAACAGAATAAGAAGCAAAAGGGGTGTGTGGCTGGATGACCACACTTCTGGTAACATGGGAGTGTGGCCTAATATGCTAATGAGCCGTGCTGTCATGGGTGTGGCCTAATATGCTAATGAGTTCCTGCTGTTGGGTGTGGCCTATTATGTTAATGAGTTCCTGCTGGGCTTTTTCTACAAAAAAAAAGCCCTGCACCTTTCTAAATACAACCTTTGGAGCCCAGAAAAAGAATGTTTCTTACAGCAAATCTGATTTCCCTTTCTCCCAAAATCTAGTATCTGTGGGGTTAACAAAAAAATGCCAGTACTGAGTAGTATAGAAGTTTCCTTTTCTCATCTACTGTCTATTAACTATCTATGAGAATAAACACTGTGTAACTCAATTATTTGTGACCTGGGTCTGATTTAATTCAATTCTACAGTGGCAAAGAACCAACTGTTAAAAACCAATGAACCATTTATCCCCACTGAGAAAATAACTCTTGTGCAGTTATTAGTTAGGGACAGACAAGGGCCTGATTTCTCTTCTTTTGGCAAAGATCATTTTCATGAATTCAGTCTGCTTTGTTAGATCCCTGATGCTGGCAGACTGGGGATTCTTGCTCACAGAGATAAAGATATATATATGCATGTATGTATGTATAGTTACGTGAGACAATTATTCAAGTAAGCTGTATTTGAATCTGGGCATGCTCATCATAGAACAGCTCTGTAGAATCAGTGTCTTGGGGTCAAAGAGTGTTACCCTAAATACATTTCCCAAGGCTACTCGTAGACATGTTACTGCCATTGTGTTAGAAAAATCCCAACTTCCCAGCAGTCATAAGTGCACAAACAGTTGCAATAGCATGTTTTGTTAGAAATAAAGAGCAGCATGGGAGAAGAGAAGTGGAAGAGGCCTGCTTCTAAAACACTTCTAAAGCATCTTTCAAACATCAGGTTCTACGGATATTATAGAATATCAAGCAGTTTTGTTTTATTCCGTGAGATATTTTTTTTTAATCCTGTAGGTAAATTGCAGGCTGGAAGATGCATTTCCAATGTCCACTTGCTTTTTCAGTAGGCATCTTTCTTTGATGTAAATACTTTTAGTCTCTTTCATCCCTCAGAGTCTACAGTTGGTACAGTGAGGATGAATTTTATTTGGATGGTCCTTTAAGGTCCAGCTGCTTTGTGATATCTGATGTTGATAAAAAAATTTATTGGGGGGGGAGTCAGGTTAGGGCTTTGGGTAGTTGGAAAGAGTTTCTTAACCTTTTTGTCCTGCTGAGTCTCTGACAGCAAGCAACCTTCAGAAGCTGCTGTTTGCCTTGCAGACAATCAGAAGGGTATGGTACAGCCACTGAGGCAAATAACAACATCTGGAATGGGATTAGTAGGTATGGTATGTTCTCAGAATCTTACTAGCCTCTTCCCACAAGTAGACTTTTTTCAGTGAAAAACACTGAATCTGGCTCTCCTGCATCTTTTGGGTGGGGAGTTTGACCCTCTAACCTAGTGTTTATCAGTGGGTCAGGATCTGAAAGTGGGATGTGACTCTCTGACATGTGTGTTTATGAGTCCAGGAGGAAGGAAGAGAAAGAAGAAGGGTTTCTGGCAGAGGAGGCTCCAGGAGGCTAAATGGCAAAGTTGTTTTTGCATCTAGGTAATGTGTGAAAGCCCTGACCTGGATGGCCTAGGCCAGCTCAGTCTCATCAGATCTCAAGACCTAAGCAAGGACAGCCCTGGTTAGTACTTGGATGGGAGACCACCAAGGAAGTCCAGGGTCGCTATGCAGAACTGTGTGCAGTTCTGGTCACCACACCTTAAAAAGGATATTACAGCTTTGGGAAAAGGGCAACTCGAATGATAAAAGGGTTGGAACACTTTCCCTATGAGGAAAGGTTAAGGTGCTTAGGGCTCTTTAGCTTGGAGAAACGACGACTGAGGAGTGACATGATTGAGGTTTATAAGATTATGCATGGGAAAGAGCAGGTAGAAAAAGAGGAACTTTTCTCCCTTTCTCACAATACAAGAACTCGTGGGCACTCCATGAAATTGCTGAGCGGTCGGGTTAGAACGGATAAGAGGAAGTACTTCTTCACCCAAAGAGTGATTAACACATGGAATTCACTGCCACAGGAAGTGGTGGTGGCTACAAGCATGGACGGCTTCAAAAGGGAATTAGATAAGCATATGGAGCAGAGGTCCATCAGTGGCTATTAGCCACAAGGTATAGACAGGGGCTCTGGGGCAAGTGATGCTCTGTCATCTTGGTGCTTGTGGGGGTCAACAGTGGGAGGGCTTCTAATGTCCTGGCCCCACTGGTGGACCTCCTGATGGCACTGGTATTTCTGGCCACTGTGTGATACAGAGTGTTGGACTGGATGGGCCTTTGGCCTGATCCAACATTGGCATCTCTTATGTTCTTATGCAGATCAGGCAATGGCAAACCACCTCTGAACATCTCTTGCCTTGAAAACCCTATGAGGTCGCCAGAAGTTGTTTGCAACTTGATGGTACTTTTCACCACTAAAGTGTGAAATAGCCATGTTATAAGTAATGCTATATGTTAATAAATATTAAACATGAAAAATAAAATATAACCTTGTTAAATAATGTGAGATTCTTGTGCTTTATGATGAGGGAGGGGATGGAATAGCCTGCACTTACTTTGCAAGTAAGTTCCCCCAAAAAAGAAAATAATAAGTGTATAACTTTAGAAGTGAGTCCCATTTCAAAGCACATGAGAACCACTGCTCTAATGCATTTCAGTTCTGCATCTCTTTCCTAGAAGTATGCATTGCGTCTAGATAAATGAAGCCGAAGGTTTGGAATGTTAAAGGAGACCAATCTTTTTCTTGCTTCACATTGTTAGTGATTATAAAAAGCCGATACTTCTATTTTTTGTTGTATTGTAGGCCGTAAGTCTGGTTTGCTTGTTGCTATAGACCACCCTGTGGGAGGACATAGTTCTTTCTACAGTAAAAGGTATTGAACCTTGATGAGTAAACTAATACATCAGTAGTAAGACAATGACATGTATAAGTTTCTTTCACTGAAAGCTGCTGACCCCTAAACCTAAAGTTATACTGAAGGACTGGCACAACCCACTGTATTCTAATCTACCTTACAAAATCGTGCTGGATCCAAAGAATTACTTTAGGCATGCTCAGTGGTTTGGGTGCATCAAATGGAATTGATGTCCTCTCCAATAGTTTTCTTTGCCATGTCACAAAGTGCTCTGGAAGGCCTTCAAGAATGATTCAGAGCTGCTCTTTGAGACAGTCGACTGGTAAACTCCCTTGGCCGTGAGGAAGAAGGTGTGTGGTGCTTTGGACAGTGGCCAATGCCACTGCAATTTTACCCTGAGATATCTAAGTAACCGACCCTAACAGAGAATATATTTGTTGAAATATAGAGAAGACAGTAGTGCTGATTTGCTGAAAGAGATCGATCTCTGTTAGTTATTTGAGAATGTGCTATACCTTAAGTACATTTGAGGCTCCAAAGATTTCTTAGGTGGTCGTCTTTCTGGAGTATCTGAATTTCAGTGAGGTTGCTGCTGTAGGATGAGGGCCTCCGCCAAGAAACCTGCTACACATAAATCAACTGCTAGTGGTGCTTTCTGATGAACTTCTTCAGGTTGTCAAATATTCCCACCATAACAACTTGTAGGATTTTTTTAAAAAAGGGGTCGGAAATTTTAGAGTAGGTAACCCAATTCCGTTGAGTTGGACAGTGAGTGAATTAGTGATTCTGTGGTTTGACCTTCATATGGTACATCAATCATGGCAAAGTTCTTTTTCCCTCTGTCCAAGGAAAACCACTGCTTCCCACGCAGCATATCATTACCATCACAATAGGATCTGCTCAGTAACAGCATTTGGAATAGATCTTTAACTTTGAAGCAGTGTTTAAAATCAAAGCTTCCTTCCTGTTGCAACTTAACTTTAAAACAGACTTGTGTGCCTTTGGCACAATTTGTCACCTGTACTTCTTCTACAGTTTAATTTCTGTTTGCTTTGCCTTGGAATCCAAAACTCCCCCCCCCAATTTACTATTTCATAAGAAGACAGATTCTTCAATAATATATCATAATTCTGAAGTCTGAATTTATGATAAAGTGTCATTCTCCCCAAAGACATGAATTATTTCAAAATCTTCATAATCATGCCCATTAGTTGGAAGTAAACTCTCCTGTATTTTCAAGCCAGACTTCAAAGTCAAATTCACATTAAAACAAAGAGGAGCAAAGTTTGAATAAAACCCATCAAAAGAAAAAGATAAATAAGGCTGAAATCAGGTTGGATCCAGGCAGCTTTTTCTGTATCTCACCCAATGCCCCTCCATACTGTAGTGCATATTGCACATTGCAGGTCCCAGGATACTCAGCATAATACTCAGGATACTGAGCTCGCTTGCGGGGAAAGTGGGATAAAAAAAAATACCTAAATAAATAAAATAAATAACCTTTTTGCTGATCAGAGAGGTCACCTCCTTTCTTTTTCTCCAACAGAAAAGCTGCTTGGATCCAACCCATTGTTTCTAGAAGGATTGTTTCTAATTATACATTAAAAGTACTCTATCGTTGTCCTTTATGAATTTAAACTCAGTGGCTTTAGAAGGATGTGACTTTGTTTAGGATTGCACTGGCAATGTTGTTTATGGTAGGGTTGTTCCCATGGTAGTTCTGTGATTCTGTACTGTGGAGCAGCCTTTATATGGGATTTACTAGACAACCTTATTACTCAGTATTACTCTCAAGACTCCTATTATGTGGGTGTTTAAATTTAAGCTTTTAAAAAGATACTGCTGTATATTCTCCTCACCTGTGTTGGCTTGTTTTATCGGTATAATATTACCGTTCTGATGTTATGTTTTCTCATGTGTATTGCCTTGACTATTTTTGGATGCAAATGTGCTACACAAGTCTTACAGATAAGTACATACATGCATGATGAGGAATTTTAAATCTGACATGGACACTTATGTTTTGGTGGAAAATGCTGATATCTGATATTTCCTTCATTCTGGCTGCCATCTGAAATAAAGAGTGTGCTAACTGGCACATGGGAAGGAAGTAAATTATAACAAAGTCATTATATCCTAGGTAGTTCATACGTTCACATTTACTTACAACCAGAAGAGAAAATAATGGATTAGATTCAATTGTTCCCTTTAGCTAAGTGAGGGGTCTTCTTTTGGATGAGGAATTCCTTGGGTTGCCAGGTCCCACATGACAACCAGCAGGGGATGGGGGGAAGAAGAAGATAGCTTACTTTGTAGAAGGCAACAGTTGAATCCAGTCCACTGTGAAAGATTTCAGTCCATCTTAAAGTACTGACCACATTCTGACATTTCGCTCATGAAAATAAACTCACAGTTGTGACCCCTATTCTCACACCAAGCACCAGTGCTTGTCCTTTACCTACTGGCAAGGCAGCTTTCACTCTTGAAAGCTTATACCCCTGAAACTCTTGTTGGTTTCTTAGGTGCTACTGGACTCAAATCTAACTGAAACTATCCTTTACATAGTTATCACCAGTGTTCCCTCTAAGCTGAGTTAGTGTGAGCTAGCTCACAGTTTTGTAGCCTCCGGCTCACAGATTTTTGTGTTAGCTCAGGAAGGATGGCTCCAGAGAGCACTAATTTATGCAGTAGCCAGATCACTTGCTCACAACTTTAATGCCAGTAGCTCACAAAGTAGAATGTTTGCTTTCAAGACTCCACAGCTTAGAGGGAGCATTGGTTATCACCCTTTGCTGAAAGCTCTTCTCCACCTCATGTACTCTGTACTAATTACAGTTGCCAGCTTTGGGTTGGGAAATTCAGATACCTGGAGATGTTGGGGTTGCGTCTGAGGAGATCGGGGTTTGGGGAGGGGACGGACTTCAATGCGATATATAATGCCATAGATTCCACCTTCTAAAGTGGCCATTTTCTCCAGGTGAACTGATCTTTATCCCCTGGAGATCAGTTGTAAATGTAATCCCAGGAGATCTCCAGCCACCACTTGGAAGTTGGCAACCCTAATACTAATTCGCCCTGCAATACCCTGTGGTGTATCATTGTCTAAAACATAGTGGGTTTTTTTTAAAAAAAAAAATCATAAGTAGCAGAATGTTTAGTAGGTTAGAACGGATTGTATTTGTTCTAGAATACTTGCAATTAAACTCATTCATCATGATTTACCATCCAGATAGTCAATTGGAGGGATGCTGGGGGAAGAGGAATCACACAGAGACATTTTGAAGTCATGCATCTCTCCCACCTCACCTTGTGGAGAGAGAGAGCTTGGAGACCTGGGGAGGGGGTAAAGATCTGAAGGACCCTCAAACAGGCATGCTCGCTGTAATGAAATTATAAAATGGCATCTTCAGTGTTTTCTCCAAAGGCAAAATAGGGACTGTTCCCTGATAAATTAGATAAACGGAGAGTATGCAGAACATCCATCACCCTACTAACTGATTCTGGTTTGTGAGCGTTCCAATGTGGTCAGTAGTTAAAGGATGAATTGCCCTTGGAAATAGACCAAAGACACTCCAACTTTGTGTTTTATATGTAAGTGTATACTTTTGGGATTTGAGATGTTATGCAAAAAAATAGCTGTGGATGTTTTTGTACTTTCAGAGTTTCTGCTGTGTTAGTGCAATCCTAAATGGAGTTAACCTTTGTAAGTCTATTGAAGTTGATGAGTTTAGAAGGTGTTACTCTATTTAGGGCTGCATGGTTAGTTAGTTGTTCAAGGCAATCAAATTGCTGGAAGGATAGTGCAATTGGCATAGTTACTTGTTTTGTGGAAATGTAGAGTGTTCCTACTTTTATAGATGAAATTTAAAATGCAGAATACTGTGCACTCAAATGAAATTACCATTAACTGAAAACTTTTCAGTTGGTTAAACAAGAAATGCCATCATTAATATCTTTCTTACAGTG
The DNA here is from genome assembly GCF_001447785.1 of Gekko japonicus. NCBI lineage: Eukaryota > Metazoa > Chordata > Lepidosauria > Squamata > Gekkonidae > Gekko > Gekko japonicus. The sequence goes on along the minus strand of NW_015170293.1, from coordinate 465,662 downwards.
AACTGATGCACATCTGACACAGACAGACACAAGAAAATGGATGATGGTGCAAATATGTTTTAAATTACATTGAGAGTTTGAGTTGGCTTTGAGTTCGAATGATATCCTGTATAAATGATGAGAGGTTAAGGCATAGCCTGGAGCTGAACTCTGTATTAAAGGATGGAAAATCTGATACAGTTGCAGTCAGATGGATTCATTTGCTGTAATTTTTACAAAACCCTTCAGTATTATAGGACTAGGTCATACATCTATTAGTGAGATCAAGTACTTACTACTATGAGGAAGTGTTAAAGGATCTTTTGAGTTCCTTGCCTACATATGCAAGGGCATCCATGTGCGTATACGTCTCTAGAAAGGCAGATTTAGGGGCTGTCAGCCCAAACCAATTTTTTTTTGTCTGTTGCTAATTGCATTAAAAACTTACTTGATTTAATTTACATCTATTAGCATAGAATGGGGTTTTTTTGTATTATCTAGGTCCCGATCAGACGGGTCTTTAGATTTGAAGGTAATGACCAGACAGCAACATCTGGAAAATGTGCCTCTTCCATGATCATCCCATTTTGCCGCGCTTCAGAGCCGTACTTTGTCTCTGGCAGCCCCCTCCTCGCCTTCCCTCGGCACGTGGCCCCCGCTTCTTTGCCCCGAGGCCCCACTTCTTTGCCGTGTGATCCACACCTCCCCTTAACCACGGGACCTCCATGGAACCTCCACAGGACCTCCATGGGAGGTCTGATCGTGCAATCGCGCTTTAATTTTCCCCGGGGCAAACAGCCACGCTTCCCCCCCGCATTTTCCTGGCCATGTGACCGCAGCCTGTGTTAATTAATAAGGTTCCTAGAGGGGGGCACCACTGGTGGTGCTTTAACGATTCAATTCTGCACATGCACTGAAAAACAAGTACACATTGAGGCGGAGAAGCGCAAACAGAATTTATTTTTAAAAAACCTGACCACGTGGCTCCTTCAGGTGGATGCCATCTAGACAATCCACCGCAGAGTATGCACGTGGTAAGGGGAGCTGTCTGGTCATGCAATGCTGGATAAAAAAGATCTGGATCAAATTAGAGCCAGGCCAATGGCGGATTTAGCTGCCCATCTGAACGGACCCCTAGAATAATATAACATGACATATTATGAGTTGAATCCAACCAGCTGTTCTGCTGTTGGAGAAAAAGATTCCATTTTTGACTATCCAAAAATGGTGTGCTGAGAATCATGTTACCCACTTGGCCAAAAACCATGTGGGTGGTGGTAATATTGAGGAGAACTGGGTGAAGAGCTGGCTGGATCCAACCTTATACTACTTTGTGGATTGAACATAAACTAATTGGTTAATTTATTGCAGAGGTCACCAATTTTTTTGAGTCTATGGGCAACTTTGGAATTCTGACACAGATGGATGGTCACAAACACAAAATGGCTGCCACAGGAGGCAGAGCCAACGACAACATGTCAGGGAATGAAAAAAGAGCAAGAGTCCAGTAGCACCTTAAAGACTAACAAAATATTTGGCAGGGATTAGCTTTCGTGAGTCACTGCTCACTTCTTCAGGTATCGGAAGAAATGAGCAGCGACCCACAAAAGCTCATCCCCTGCCACATATTTTGTTAGTCTTTAAGGTGCCCCTGGACTCTTGCTCTTTTCTACTGCTACAGACAGACTAACATGGCTACCCATCTTGATCTATCTTCAGGGAATGAGGTTATGCATAACTAATAGTAGCTCTTCAACGCTTCAGGGAGAAGCTCTGCTTAACAGGATGCTTTTTAAAATGAACATATTGTTCAAAAATGTTTTCTGGCATACATACATCTTACCCAGTCACACAGTAAAGATCCTTGTGCTGTGGTGGTAGCTGTTTCTAAGGAACTGTGGCTGTTGTTGTTGCTGTTGGTGGTGGCGGTGGCGGTGGCAGCGACAGGGGGAGAGAAGCCTGGCGGGCCTGGCAGCTCGGAGCCACGCAGGCCTCGCCACTGTTGCAGTTGTGGGTTGCGGTGGCAGTGGGGAGAAGCCTTGGTGATCCGGGAGCCGTGGGGAATACCTCCTTGCAAGTATCGCGGGTCCTGCTTCTTGTACTTTCTAAAGCCATTTGATGGGTGCTTGAGATATGTCAGCAGGCACCATTTCACCCACGAGCATCACATTGGAGCACCCCTGTTCTAGTATGTGTTCATATAATATTCTTCAACCTATTTTAGAAAAACATTTTGCCCTTTTATACAATCCAGGGATGCTGAAGCTGGTGCCTCTGTATTGCCTGCATCTCTTTCAAGAATCCCAAATCCCAGAATTTTTGCATACTATCAACTGTTCCTTTTAACTATGTGTACAGATTTGAGTTCTAACTGATGGATTGTTCTGTTTAACCAATGTATGCTTCCAATGTATGTATTTTTCCAAAGGAGTTAAAATAGACTCATGTACAGACATACTTTAAAGATGGTAAATTAGTGGCTCAGAATTTAAAATCTTCAGGGTGGAAAAGAAGAGAGGGAGGCAATCGAAGTCACCATCACATGCTTGTTCTTTGTTCCATTAGACAGAGCCCTTACTAGAAATATTAAGAGCCAAATAAAAAATACTAATGTAAAACAATCTAAGACATTATGTAAATGGAATTCCTATATATACTGTAGACAAATACAATATTTTCAGAAGTATTTTGTTTAAACTTTACTACTTTTGTAGATGGTTAATGTAATATAACATTGATGATGAAAAGATATCAAATAGTTTGGTGATTTTTGTGGTATAAAGATTAATATTCAAATAGACATCGTATTATGGCCTTCTATAACTGTAGGATACAGTTTTTGTCTGACTCATGCATTTTCCCTTCTTTACTACAAAATATGTGTTTTCTACTTTCATTTTTTTCCTACCTCAGATGGCAAAAAAGAAGAATCATGTGCTAAGGCAGTATACAGTGCAGCAGTTTATAGCACTGTCCTTCATATTAGATAGAGTTACTAGTTGATTTTGGTGGATTGAGACTGGATAAATCCTGAGTAGGATTGTACCTTCAGGCATTTATACATTTTAAATTTCATAAATATGCCAAATTGTGTGATTTTATTTGCTAACAGTGCAGTCCTAAGCAGAGTTATGCCCTTCTTTGTCCATTGAAGTCAGTGGACTCACAGTGCCATCCAAAGCAAGTCTATTCAATGAACATAGTCCCAGGAAGGTGTTCTTAGGATTGCATTGTTAGAATGGTGACTCTCTGTTTAGGATTTCAGTGTTATGTATTAAGCAGTAAAATAGGTTTAGGGGTGACAAGGAAGTAAGTGTTTCATATATTTAAATATTTCCCAAAAAACTGATTCCCTCCCATGTGGGATGCTACCCCAATTTTTTTATGTTTACAAATGTTTATGAGAACTTAAGGACATTTTAATTGTATGTTCAAATTCATATAGAAGAAAGTTCTGAGTAATATACTATAATGAAGAGCTTTGCTTCACTGAGGCTGAGGTCACACACACTAAATATCCACTGTCAATCCACTTTCAGACTGGATTTTTACTGTGTGAACTGGCAAAATCCAGTTGGAAAATGCATTAAAAGTGGATTGAAAGTGGATTATTTAGCATGCGTGACTGCAGCCTGAGACTGTCCCCTTGTCCATGGATTTCAATGCATATTCCAATGAAGGTAGATGCTCTGTGAGTATAGGTCCATTCCTGAATCACAAACTGAATTGAGTAGTCTCTGGTTCCACATAAACGGTGTATATGGAAGAGGGACCCAAAGAACTTTGGATCATGATGACTCTTTTGGTGGCAAATACTGAGCCTAGTTCCATACACATTTACCTCGTTTCGAATTCTCAACGCATTTCTACCAGAAATAAATATTTCAGTAATTCGACTGGTGAATTGTCATGCTTGTTGATGGGAAGGACAGTCAGCACAAGTCCGGAGAAGCAGATCAGCTGCTTGATACGAATCTTTCCACTCGTTTGAGATTAGCTTTGGAGGTTCAGCTGCAGTGCCCTGTCTTCTGACATAAAGACCGTAACCAGAACTGAGCGGGAAGGACAGTTAGCGCGTGTTCAGAGAAGCAGATCAACTGCTTCATTCTTCCAGTCCAGGAATGAAAAAATGCAATTAACTCAATTGTATTTTTAAAAAGTAAAATAAATGAAATGGCAAACATGCCATTGTTACTTAATTATTGACTACCACCCCTCTCTAAACAGTAGTTAGTAAGAACATTTGCAGTTTTTGATTGCCTGCTGAGAGGGGATTGAGAGAGTTTAATCATTTTTATGAGACTAAGGCTGGTGCCTGTGAATCATGCTCACTGCTTAGCTAAACCCAAGTCCCCTTGTAGCTATGCTGTTTTATTGTCCTAAGCAAGAAAACCATCCTACTCCTCTATTGCAGAGTAACAGAAATCATGGTGCAATGTGAGGTTGCCAACTTGAAGTTACAGGGATATTGACCATGTTTTTTCAAATGTCGATTTTTATCCACATTCTTCAAGAACAATTATCCACATTCTTTAAGCCACTGGAAAACCATTGCGTCTGGCCTAGAGAACAAAGGAATGGTGGTTATGGTCCTGATATATAAACAACATAATCTAAAACAGCAAGGTTTGGTGGAAACTAACACTCAGCAAGAGAGGCAGAAACCTTGGAGGACCCAACAGCACTTCAACAGCACTTCTCTGCCAGCTGGAGATGTCATTTGAAGAATCTGTCACACTTTATCATCCTGTTAGATTGTTCTGATGGGCTGTACATAGGTCTGTCTTTGAAGAGAGCTTGGGAACTTTCAACCAGTTCTGAATATGGAAGCCAGATCAATACCGGGGACTGGTCCAGCTGATATTAAAAGACTATAACTGGCTTCCGGTTTGTTTCTGGGCACAATTCAAAGTTCTTATTCTGTGACCTATAAATGTCTTCAGACTAGGCTATCTGAAGAACCACCTCCTCCTACATGAACCTCAGGCCTGTAGCCAGGGTGGTGCACAAAGGGTGAGGCCCCACCAATCATCTGTCATTCCCCTCCAGTCAACACTAGGGGTTGTTGTGAAATTAGTAGCATCAACGTAGTAAGTGTATAGTCGGCTGATATCGCAGTCTGGGTCATATTGACGGAGCACAGGCTGTTGATTATGTTATTAGTATTGGGGCCAGGACCTTAGTTTGTTAAGTGTGGCTCACTAATTGAAGGCCTAGTGGAAGAGCTCCATCTTACAGGCCCTGTGGAACCATAAAAGGTCCCGCAGGGCCCTGATATCTTCCAGGAGTTTATTCCACCAGTATGGAGCCACCACTGAGAAGGCCCTTGCCCTCGTTGAAGCCAGCCTGGCTTCTCTGGGGCCCAGAAGGGCCAAACAATTTTGGGACCCTGATCGTAGGGCACTCTGGGGAACATGTGGGGAAAGGTATGTAGGTCCCTGATCATAAAGGTCTTTAAAGATGAGAACCAGCACCTTGAAGCGAATTCGGTATGCTATAGGCAGCCAGTGCAGTGCTTTTACTGCAGGCTGAATGTGCTTCCGCATGGGGAGGCCCAACAACAGCCTGGCTGCCGCATTCTGCACCAGCTGCAGCTTCCGGATTTGGGACAAGGGCAGCCCCATGTAGAGAGCATTACAGTAATCCAGTCTCAAGGTGACCATTGCATGGATCACTGTTGCCAGGTCATTGCATTCAAGAAAGGGAACCAACTGCCTAATCAGCCTAAATATAACAAAGAAAGGCACCCTCCTCAATATAACAGAGAAAGGCATCCTCCTAATGCACTCTGGCAGGCCATTCCAAAAGACTAGGTAGGGTTGCCAGGTCCCCTTGTTGTGCTGGCAGGGGAATTTAGGGGGCTTTCCAGGATGTCACTGATGCGATGATGTCACCTGGAAGTGATGTCATCACGTCATGGATGTTGCACGGTGACACGAGGGCATTGCAGTGCGTCATCCCTGATGTGATGACATCATTGTGTTGGGGGTGTTGCACAGAGATATCATTGTTTGGGGGTAGGGTTTCTCCCACCAGCCAACTGTCTGGCAGTGGACAGAAGCCCCCAAAACTGGGGGGAACTCCTGCTGGGACCTGGGGACTGGCAACCCTGGGACTAGGCCGACTATAGAAAAGACCTTGGATCTTGTTGTAGCGGTAAAGGCAGTCCTAAAGGAGGGCACCTATAGGAAGAGGCTGTCTGGGAGCATGACAGCATAGAACTTTGCTAAATAAATCTATTAACATTTTTTCCATATGCATGTATTCCATATCCCACCCTTCTTCTGAGGAGCTTAGGGAAGCAGACATAGTTTTCCCACACAAAATACAACCTGAATTAGAAATGCTTGCTGTTCACGTTCAGTCATAAAACTCCTGATTTTAGCATTGTTTGTTATGCACAGCTGTTACTTGCCTGTAGCTTATGCATGTGCATCCTGTACATGTGCATCAATTAGACTGCCAGCTGCATAGAAATATCATATGAGGGGCCTTGGATGTGGCCAGGAGACAGGGCTGAATAAGGGATATAAAAATGAGAATTTTTACTATGCATGACTGCTGTTAGGCAATGGACCATAATGCATTGCATGCATAATCTAGGTATACGTGGTTATAAAAGATATATGCATGAATTGTTCAAAGTCAACAAACTCAGCAGACGGACTCCCTCATGTTCATTGTGAATAACCTATGAATTCTGAAACCATGTGAAAGGGGAATATGTGAAAGGGGAATATGTGAAAGGGGAATATGTGGTATTCTTAAATATCAGTTTTCCCATGTGGGAATAGCCACATGGTAAGTTATTATTGAAGGTTGCCACCTATTCCACAGAGAGGGAGAGTGTAGGTACGGGATGCTAACCATCCTATATTTTACTAACCTAACTGGTGAAATATCGCATTCTGAAGAGCTGGGAAGCTCAAGATTCTGCCTTATTCCCCTCACAATCTTCTGGGCCGTAATGTCCCAGGCCACCGTCAAGCAGATCTCTCATATTTTCCTTCAAGGAGATCATGGTTCTCTCCTCCACTGTCATCCTCAGGAAAACCCTATGAAGTAGGTTAAACGGAGAGAGACTAACTGCCCCAAAGTCACTCACTGAGCAGCTGGTTTGAAGATTGAATCCAGTCCCCCCCCCCCATCACAATGGTTGGTGATTAGTACCTCACGTTTCGTACTGCAGCAATTTGCTCTCTATGTCTAGACAATACGTTTCTGCAGAAAGCATCAGCTCCCTCTTTCTCATTCACTGAACAACAACAAAAAACACCGCCCTATTTTTTTTTCATATGGGCACTGGACAATTTATAGAAACCACTTCTTCCAAACCACAAATTGCTTACCTATATTAAAAGAAAAATATCATTCATCAGAACTGTGGAGTTGATACACTGAAGGTGGTTAAGAGCATGAATTATGAGGTGGAAGTCTGTGTTTAAAATCTCATCTCCGCCATGAACACATGCTGGGTTGCCCGCTGGCCTTAGGCAAGCTGTGGTCCATCAGTTGCCATTTTCCATCCGTTGTGATAATACTAGCCTACTTTTCACAATGCTGTTGTAAAGGCTGTTGAGATGTTTGTGAAATGCTTCAAGCTCTCAGTTTTCCCAACTTCCATCCACTTATTTCTCCTCATTATGCTTTAATGGTGCCGGATCTGCATTTTTTCCTGGTCTTCTATTGATTCCTGGTGAGATCAAAAAATGGAAACTCTATGGGCACCCTGTTTTCTGAATGGGTATTTTGTGAAGCTGTGTTCTTCGAGTAACAAGCAAGAGTCAATTCATTATGGCTTGGAGAGGACACCACTGGAAAACCAGCTTGCCGATTATGGTGAAGTAAGCTAATGAGAGGGTAATACCTCTGTGAGACATAGATTTAATTGCATTGTTTCCACTGTTTTCCTGCACAGTGCTAAGTAATAGTATCTCTGGCTCCAGTATGACTTTTCATTGTTTCCTTTCCTGCTGTATCAAACATACAAACTTTTCTGTTGCACACGGGTTTTCTTTTTTTCTTTTTCACCTAAAGGCAGAAAGTACAGAGGATATATTTTTTAAAAAAATTCTGTGTCATGGTTTGGTTCATGACAGTAGTGCATTTGCAGGATTAGCAGGGTGTAACCAATATACTCCCCTTAGGTTTTGACCAACTTGAGCTGAAAATGAAAACTCCTTCCATATGCCTGTTCTGAGTGTTATAGAAAATCTAGTGTTGGGATATGAGGAAGAACTCCAGCTCAGAGCACACTTTAGCCTAGGGGACTGGTCTAGCCAAGTCAATGAAAATCTTTTTGATGCCTTCTGTCCTGTAGAATGATGGTCACAGGACATTGGATTAGTCTGACTTCTTGCACCTTTTCCATGCAAATTCTGTATTTGTGTAAGGGTGGCTGTTTTTGTTATCTTTGCACTAGCTTGAAAATGTAGGAAAAAATCTGTTTCCTAATTTTACTCACCTGAGCCTCAGAAATAACTTTCTTAGGAGAGCTCCAGGGCTTATTTATATATTTTTCCTGTTGTTGCCAGTTTGGTGTAGTGGTTAAGAGCACAAACTCTAATCTGGGAGAACCATGTTTGATTCCCCACTCCTCCACATGCAGATGCTGGTGTGACCTTGGGACAGTTGCAAGTTCTTTCAGAGCTGTTCTCTCAAGAGCAGTTTTCAAAGAGCTCTCTCAGCCCCACTTACCTAACAGGGTGTCTGTTGTGGGGAGGGGAAGGGAAAGGAGATTGTAAACCACTCTGAGATTCCTTCAAGTAGTGAAAGGCAGGGTATAAATCCAGTCTCCTCCTCCTCCTTGTTACCCATGTTTTCCATGTATATTTGCAGAAACTTGCACTGCAGCATTGTACCTGTAGTATTTGAGATATTGGATAAGATGCTGGATGAGATGATTTAATATGAAGGCAGTTTTAAAGTATCATGAGAATATTATCAGTGTGAGAATGCAAATGCAATGATCAGCACGAAGGTGGTGTATCCCTATACAGCCCAGTTACAACACTGAGAGCTGTTTTTCGGAGATTAACAAGAAATCCAGTGGATTGTATAATGTTACCAGTGCTACAGTGCCTGAGAGTTTAGTTTTTCACGGGGCCTTATAAGTCTATTGAAAATTGGATTAACCGTGCTTTTGTATAGGGGAAAAGTTGAAAGTCAAAACAACCCACAAAAGAAAACAGTGACAAAATAAGTGCATGGTAGTCCAACATCCCTTAATAGCTTCAGAAATGTAGCAATAATCTGAAACAAGCTTTAGGCAATAACAAGTGGTGGGACTCTGAAGGGTTTGCAGGGGAGCATCTCATTTCCCCCCTCTTCC
>NW_015170293.1:440914-456336 GCF_001447785.1 Gekko japonicus | reverse complement strand
CTTTCCCTTCCCTGAAAGGCCATATAGCCTTTCCTGCTTTCTTCTCATATTCTCACCCAACAGCCAACCTACCTTTTATCTACCCACTTTCTTCAGCTCCCTCCCAGCAGATTGTTCTGCAAACATAACACTTTTCTTAGGTTTGTAGAAAGAACTGTCTGCTCACGGTCCAAATCTCTGGATTGAGGTTTCCACAGGTGGGGCCATGTTGAGGATTAGATATATTGATGATTTGACCTCTTTATATGAAAACAAATGGAGGGACAAAGTAAGGTGATGAAGAAAAGCTAGTTATTGTTCAAAATATTGCTAGGATAAAGGCTTCAGATTTTTTTTAATAGCTTGCAAATGACTGGAGAGTAGCAAGACAGTGATGAGACCGTGTTACAGAAATCTCTGGAACATTGTACCCCTTAAGCAAAGGAGACCTTTGAGACAGATCAGTTTCACATGAGAACATAGTGGGAGGTGATTTGGCAAATGAAGCAGTCACTTATAAGATTTCCTTCCCTTCAGTAATTAAGAAAATAAGAAACTGGCTGGATCAGACCAGAATTCCATCTAATCTGGTATCCTGTTTCCAGCAGTGGCTAGCCAGATGCTCGCAGAAGATCACAAGTGAGGCATGACAGTGATGACCTTCCCCTGTTGTTTGGCCTCGTCATCTGGAATTAATTCATCCATAATTTTGTGAACACTTACAACTGAACCTTCTCTATCAATAAAATTTTATCTTTTAGGTTCATAGAATTTGGATTCAGAAAATTGTTACCAAAAGTCACTCTTGTCAAGATAAGAGTCATATAAAGCATAAATACTGTTTTAGAAGCAGCATAGCATCTTATAGACATTTTGTTTCTTAACACCTGTGTGTTTGATCCACAGTCACTACAGTAGCAGTTAGATGCTGCACATGGTGTCCATAGATTGGGGAGGGTTTTTTCACTGATTCACCCCTCATGCACCAGACCTCCCTTTCATGATGTTCCTAGGAGTTCATTGTCCTCCAGGAAAAGCTTAAGGGGGGGATTTTGGGCATAGTAGTAGGTGGGAGGTGAGAAAATTAAAAACTCTGCCCCCAGAGGGTTTCTATCAGGCCTGTACTGTCTCCTGCTTCTTCCTCCAGTTCTGTTGCTGCTGCTGCTGCATCCTAGCTTGCTTTGCCAGACTCTCTCAATCACTCAGGAGAGATAGATAGGCAATCTTCTGTTCCCTGCACTGGCTGAGGCTCCTCCCCCTCCCAGGTTCCTGGCCAGGCTGCTTCAATTGCACAGGAAAGAAAGGCAAGCCTTTCTTCCCTTCCATTGGCTGAGGCTCCTCCCCAAAGGGAAGGAGGGAAGGAGGGAGAGCTTGCTTTGCTTGGCTGCCTCAATCTCATGGGAGAAATACAAAGCACCTTTAAGGTCAACAAAGGTTTATTTAAGGTATGAGCTTTTGTGTGTCTTGCTACAGTGTGTGTTTTGTTGGGTTCATTAGGCTGTGGCTCTACTGGGTGCAACTGGCTTCCTTCCCCCTTTTCACTGTATTCAAGCCCCCATAATCCAATCTTTCTCTGTAGGAAAGCAATGTGAACTTTTTAGATGAGAAATAACAGCAAGCCAGTGAGGTGGACTATGCTGAGAGTGTGTTTGCGGACCTCCCAGCACATTTCCTCTGGGTATTTTGGACTTAGACTTCCCAAATAGTAGGTTGATACTGTTCGCTAAGGAAAACTATAGTTTTGTAGACAAACACAGCCGTCAGTCTATGTCATGGTGCCTTCTCATGTTCTTGACCAGCACACAAAGCAATTTATGTACAAATGCTCGAAATGCCCAACCATTTGTATTTTCCCCTGGGTCCTAGGCTCAGAACTCTAAGCATGAGATTTCTGTAATGAATGTCAATAAATCAAAAGTAGGTTCACAGCTTACAGATAATACTTGAACAGCATACTCAAGATTGCTACAGCACAGACGCATTTGATGCAGTAATTCAGAGCAAGAGGTGTCACTTATCAGACACTGTTAAATAAACAAATATCACAAGAGTGCTGTTTTAAGCATGTTTTTATTTTAAGTTAAAAAATACTTATGTTTGTGTCCTTTATAAAGTTTATATCTCCGCTTCCTGGCATTACATCTTATGACACACATGGCTCGACCCAACAAGGACTCATTTATGTCAGATCCAGCCCTCACAACAAATGAGTTCAACACCCCTGAGTTAGGGTATACTGGTATTACGAACTAAGTGCAATTTCCCCCAGCTCAGGGTTCTCACTAACAATAATACTTCACTGCATTCTCAGTAACAAAAAACTTTTCAACACTCAAATATCCTGGCATATCCCAGAGGTGTCTGCCCATCCCAAGGAAGCTGCTATTTCAATAACCAAACACCTGGTTCATCTTTTCCCTTTTTTTTACTCGATCAAGAAGGGCACTCAAGTCATTAATTTAAGTTCCACCCTGTTTCAGGAGCTATCTTTTTTTTCCAGGTGGGGGTTTATAAAAAATGTTTATTCGACAAAAGTAAAGAAGCTACAGCCAGGGTACCAAATGCATTCAAAAGGGTGCAATTTTGTTTTGCTCACCTTTTCCACTGCTTTGCAAAAAATTTAAAAACCACAGGTTACTGAAAAGGCTATTTTCCATCAGACTACATACAAGATGACTGAAAGAAATTGGCAAAGTGAAAAAGACCGATGATCTGGTTCATTTGTCATATCTTTCAGGTCATGAACTTTGGCACATTTCTGTAAACAGGGAAGTAGACCATCCAGTCTGCAGGCATCATGAAACATGAAGTATCCTAATTTCTGTTGCATCCCACACCACAGAAACACTTTTTAAACAAGGCTGGCTACAAAGTAGATAATACATCCCTTCATCAGTTGTTTCTATGGAAGACATGAAACAAGGGAGCAACCCAGAGCATCACATGTATATTTTATATTGTGAATGATCAACACAGGAAGCTTCCAAAAAAATCCAATTCAGTACAGAATCCTGCTCTAAACACCAAGAACCTCCCCTCACTTAATCTATGGAATACCTTAGACAGACAGACATAGCTTTCTAGTTTTCAAAACAAGCTTCACTATATGACATGATGTGAAGAAGCATCATTAAATTTGTGCCCAGAGCCAGAACATTTTTAAGCAGGGCGCAGAACACGAGAAAGAAATATTTGGTCCCTTATTTGCTCCTTGCATGATTTAAGGGGAGACACACACACACACACACACACACACACACGATCAAAGAGGAAGCAACCATCCCAAGCTTGTCTTTTCAGGTTGTCAGAAGTCAGAACACTTTCCAACCCATTTATATGCTGCTGAGGTTTGATACAATGTTCGATGCAAGCTCAAGTTCTCTTCTTTTGCTTGGACAACTTTTTGTACTGACCCACAGGCTTCTGGTCTCAGGTTGCAGCATCTGTTTCCCAAAGGTATCAGGCCAGAGGGGCTTCCAAAAGCAAAGTCATTCAGTCCAAAGGTCAAGGTTTTAGAGGTTCGGCAAGGTTGTCCACTACCTGGCATCTAAGAAACAGGCAAAGTGGTGTCAGCATTACAGCAGTTGCTGTACTCATTGTGTCCACACCCTACAGCATTCCCCAGAAGGCTCACTTCAACCAGGTAAAGTATGTTAATCATGTTTCCTCACCTAGGCTCTTTGTGCCCATGCAGATTTGGCTCACAATAGCCTAATCAAGGTATTTTCCCCACCAAAGTTTGACAGCAGTTAACCTTAAACCAGCTAGTGCGATTCAAACTTTTTATCTTGGACCAATCATCTTCCTGGGAAAGTGGGTTTCTGTGTCCAACTATGGGTCTCTCCCCCATGTGTCAGTGAAAATTGTGCCAGATTTTTCCCACTACCTGAACACCCTGCAACTGTGTTGCAGCTCCCTTTTTCCTCCTCGCTCTGAGCCCTGGACCTCTCCAGACTTCAAGCCTGGTTTTCCAGGTCCTTTGTCCCTTCCCTAAAAACTTCCTAGTCTCCTTTCTCCTGACTTTTATAAATGTATCCTTCTGATATGTGCATGTGTGCTTACTTAGGGAATTAGTTCTCATGTGGCCAGTGTAGAATCTTTACATTTTTACTTATTTTACTTAATTTTGTATACAATAGAATCATTTGTTCCAATAGAATTGTTACAATATAATCATTTGTTGATTTCTTCCTAATTTTATTGTGGGGTATCCCCTACTGAGATCCATCATGATATTCAGAGACCTACAAGGTTCTGTGTTATTCCTTCCTGGAACCCTTTTAAAGCTAATTTCCCCTTCTTTTGGTCCATGTTGGATAACAAAATCCAGAAACAAATGCCAAGTAATACCTTTTATTAGGACCAATCAGTGTGGCTCTACACCCATAGCTTAACCTTCTGGCATATCAGGTGAGAGATTCCTGAGGTATCTTAATTTATAGGCAAGGAAATAAGTGCATACTCAGTTGTACATAAAGGTAAAGGTTCCCTTGCTTGAAAGCCAGTCGAATCCGACTCTAGGGTTACGGTGCTCATCTCCGTTTCCAAGCCGAAGAGCCAGGCATGACTAAACACCAAGGCGCACCTTCCCACCGAAGTGGTACCTATTTATCTATTTGCAATTTCTTGCTTTCGAACTGCTAGGTTGGCAGGAGCTGGAACTAGAGACGGGAGCTCACTCCGTCATGTGGCACCCGGGTCTCGAACTGCTGACCTACCGACCTTCCACAGCCTGCAGTTCAGTGTCTTAACCACTTGAGTCACCGCAGCTTGTACATACCTGAGTACAAAATACATGTGTGCTGTTTCAGTTGTGAAGGAAAAGTGTGCCTGGAGAATTCTCTTTACCTAACCCTGTAGCAGTAAGACTGTCTTTTCACTGTGGGAGCTTCTAATTTTTTTTAAGGAATATGATTGTAAGTTTAAGCCTGTGAACCCTTCACTCTTGATGGAGCGTGTTTATATTTTGTACTGATGATACTTATGTCAATTGGAATTGGTCCTAGGGAAAATAGGCAACTTACCAGCATTTGTGGTTGGAGGCATAGTTCCCTCTAAGCTGAGTTGGTGTGAGCTAGCTCACAGATTTTTAGCCTCCAGCTCACACATTTTTGTCTTAGCTCAGGAAGGAGGGCTCCAAAGCAAACTGATTTATGCAGCAGCCAAATCGCTCGCTCACAACTTTAATGCCAGTAGCTCACAAAGTAGAATTTTTGCTCACAAGACTCCACAGCTTAGAGGGAACATTGGTTGGAGGGTCTGCTTACAAGGAGCACTGAATCCAGCAGAAGTGCTTAAGGATAAAAGAACGAGTACTGAAGAGTCAGTGCATCATAAAAGAAACGTGAGAGTAGAAAAACCCATTGTTCTTAGTGATTGTTCGTTATTGGAGAAATTATATTATCAATGAATATTTTGGCTTTCAGATGGAGTTATTTGTACTCAAAACAGAATAGTTGTGTTATTTTATATTCCTGAAGTTGGTTTGCCCAAATGAAAAGGGGCAATCACATTAACAGTGCTACTCTGTGTCGCCACTCCAGTCAAAGGTCGAATCCACATGTGTGTTTCTTGCCGGTTTCCCGACATTTTCGCTCCTGTTTCCCAACAAACTGTCTACATTTGCATCCGATTTCATGCTGGCAGTGCGCCAGTATAAAAATCAGTGTCTGCATATGTTTCCCACCCTCTGGTAGTGACTCCATTGTCATAGCCGCTCCACACTGGTTTAAATAAATGCTGTTCTTTGCTGCTCTAACCCCTCCTTTCTGGTTTTGTTGCGCTGTCAACCTAATGTTGACAGTTCTAAACCATAAAACCTTGTGTTTAGTTCAGTGGGTAAATTCCTGCCCTGTAAACCAGGGCATTGTTGGTTTGATTCCTGCATGGCTGCTTTTACTCATCGCTATGTACCAGTCCTCAAAAAATTTTATTTGAAATTTATCTGTTTATTAAATTTATAATCACTGAATATGACTGGGCAATGCACAGTCAGCAGCTTTTTCGAGAAAGAGCTTGCATTTGGCTCAAAAAGTTGCGATTCCTGCCTTGTAGTCATGCCGTTTCTCATTTTTAAGTTCACAGAGGTAAGAATGACAGACCCTAGGAGTAACAGAAGTGTTCTGGGAATGGAATGACAGGCTCTGGAGTGGAATGACAGCCCCTGGGGGTAGCAGGAGTGTTCTTTGACTAGAATGAGAGATCATAGAGTAGAATGACAGTCCCTGGAGGTAGCAGATGTGTTCTGGGACTGGAATGACTGGCCCCAGAGTGGAATGACAGCCCCTGGGGGTAGCAGCAGTGTTCTGGAACTGGAATAACAGGCACAATGGTGGAATGACATCCCCTTGGAGAAAGAGGAGTGTCCTGGAACTGGAATGCCAGGCCTATCATTACAGGCCTATCATTACAGTCCCCTTGGGCTGTCATTCCACTCTGGTTATTCCAGTCCCAGAATACTCCTGCTAACCCCAGGGGCTACCATTCCACTGTGAGGCCTTTCATTCCAGTCCCAGAACACTCCAGTAATCCCCAGGGGCCATCTAATGATGAACAATAGATTGTGATTAGATAATTGAAAAAAAGACAAAGTGGACATTTTCCTTATCCTAACTTGAAAGCAGAGGCACAGCAGTTCTAAACCACATGGGATAACAGCGGCACCAAGCTGATTCTAAAATGCATATGTAGATTCAGCCTAAGTTACTTGAAATCAATGGTCTTAGAGTGGCATAAATGTGCATAGGATTGCACTGTAGGAGTAGTTTAATCTGCATCATGTCTTCTGCCAGACAGTTTGTCACTGTCACATTCAACTTCTCTTCTTATGATTTTTCTCCTGTGCCATTTTGCTTTTTTATAGTTCTGTCCCCGTATACATTGTAGAGCACATCCAGAGCATCACCTTTGCAAAAGCTTCTTATGGTGAGAGGGAACACACTGTGTGAGGGCAGTTCCATTTGTGTACAAGAAGCATTCAGTATGATAGACATCAGATGGATGATAGCTGGGATCAAATTCACAATCTGCAATGAAGTTACAGTGGTGTGAAAAATAGCCCGAGACTCTTCCTTTTTTGGGGGGGGGGTCACTTATCATAATGGTATGGTGCTTGTTTCCCATTGGTCTTGGCATTTGAAATTCCAGAAATGTCTGTCTGATTACTGTAATGTCACATGTGCTGAAGCTATTCTAGGATAATGAACAATTTTAATCTGATTTAGCCAAGTACTTTTCACAGGGCTCTTTAGGGGAATCTGCCAATAAGTGGCTTTACTCAACCACTTTTTCTTCTTTGGCATTCATTCAAGGGTATGCAAATCCTACAAACTGGCAGCTGAATATAAAAGTCAAAATGGCCATAGCCCTGGACTTAATTAACTAGTAGCTTTCCCCCCAAAAGATCTCATTAAAGGGATAAAAATTGGTATTCTTTAAATCTTCCTTGTGCTGATTTGAAACAGGACGAAGGATGAGTGTGTTGAATTCATTGTAGGTTTTGTGGTAGAGGCCGATTCTCATTTGTCTCTGACGATTTGGACCCATTTATTGCATTCTAAACAACACAAGCAGTTTGTCATAATGCATTATTTTAATTTGGGTTGGTGTTCCTCTTGAAAGCAAAGAGGAGTTGGAAATGGTTAGCAAGACAGATGCAACAAAAGCAAACTTTGAAGCAAATAAAATACTGACCATCATAACAAATTGGCTGTAAAAGTTCAGAAAGAACTATGCAATTATCAAGCAACCACTTTTGTTCCATTCAGATGTCTGGAAATATTTCCATTCCATTTCGGGAGAGAAGGAACAATTAACCACATTAAAAACAGACCTTGACAAGCAGATTCTTTATCTGCGTTAGTCAGAGGCCAAGCTGGATCCGAAGGTTATTCCAGTCAACTCTTTGGATACATGCATTTGTCTTCCTAATATATCATTCCCTTTCTCCATTTCAGTTGTGACTACATTTAGGCTGCGGTCACACACACCAAATAATCTACTTTCAATCCACTTTCAGTGCACTTTCCAACTGGATTTTGTCAGTTCACACAGTAAAATCCAGTTGAAAAGTGCACTGAAAGTGGATTATTTATCGTGTGACTGCAGCCTTAGAGTTCTCTATGTTCTTTTTTGGGAGGGGGAAATATGCAATTTTTTCCCCACAGTTAATACAGAACTACTGTCTCCATTTCTTCCGGCTGCACAATTTCTGTAGGAAATATGGGCTGCATAAATGTCTTCAGGATGTATTTTCTGTACATCCCTTTTTACTCAAATGCCAGTGTCATCTGCCAGTTTAGGCCTCCAAAGATGCTTTGAGGGGGGAAAGCTGTTAATTTCTCAAGCTTCTCTCACCACGTGCGTAACAATCTTTATTACTCATTGTTCACACACTGAATGGATAGGGGAAGCCATTGGTGTTTCCCATTCAGGCTTGGAACTACTTCTCTGAAATGGGTGCCTTACCAGTATCTCTCATTCTTTGTATTTGGTTACAGAGTTGTTTGTTTTCTTCCTTCCTTCCTCCAATGCTTGTTTCATTGTTGGGTTTTTTTCTTAAGGCAGTGGCTTTTTTTATTGGGTTGGTACCAGGTCCAGAAAGAAGTGATCAAAACTATGCTAGTTCCCATGACAACAACAAATCGCTAATCTGTGACACTAAACTTCATGGTCTGGAAACTGTTTGTGTACTCTAATGTCTCAGTCACTTACTGGGTTGATTCTTTTTACAGTTACCAGTTGAGCCATGTGAGTTCCCTGTCCTGTTTTTCTCTTGGTAGCTCACACGGGCCTTGTCTGTTTCACAGCAGACAGATATATTGATTTCCCTCGTGGGTTTTGACATTCCTATTCCAGGATAGGGAAAAACAAGTGCTCCCTTCCCCAGTGAAGTGATTTTTTTTAACCGCTTTTGCTAGAGCTTGATACAGTATGTTTAAAAATAGCTAATAAATAATTAAGAACAGCAAATGGGGGGGGGGGGACAATTAAAATCACAACCAGTTTGAATAGCATACTTCATTGTAGTACAATCATTTGTAAAAACAGTGAGTGACAAAGAAAGGCATTAAAAAGATGTGTGTGTCCTTGCCACTTAAGTTAAATGAGTCATAGCAAAGTGTTCGTTGGTTTTATTCGATCCATTTTATTCTACCTTTCCACCAAGGAGATCAGGGCAGTGTGTGTTGTTTTTCCTGCCTTCATTTTATGCTCACAACAGTCCTGTGGCATAGGTTGGGTTAAAAGTGTGTGACTGGCTCAAGGTCACCCAGCAAACATGGGTCTCTCTAATTTACTGCAGCTCTCTAACTGCTATACCACATTTGCTCTAACTTGGGCGTATTATGCATGGGTGTTTCCCCTCACTTTCACCATGCATGTCTGTCGGGTTCTCTTTGTTGTTCTGCGTTTATTTTCCTCCCGGCAGTGTTCGATTCACTTTCTGGTCACTGTTTCCCCAGGTTTTCTTAGAGTGCTTTTGTGCCAATTTCCCCTTGTTTCACTTCCAAGCTGAAGGTAATTCAAAAGTGTACAGATTCCCTTGGGTTTCCTTCTGCCCTTTTGCCATCCTCCAAGGACTCTCCCCTGCCCACATCAAGGTCATTCCACCCACTCTGCACCTTCCACCATCCTCCCCCCTTCATTGATGTACAAGCTCCCTTTCACCCTTTTAACTTTTTTTTCAAGTGGCATGAGTCTAGCAATATGACATTATTGCTAGTCTCGGATCGCTGAATTAAAAAAAAAATGAAAATGATGGGGGGGGGTTTAAAAGAGCTGCATGAGGTTTAGTTCCCTGCTGGTATTGACTTGAAAGGGAGATTGGAGAGGAGGCAAACAACAGCATCCCCATTGCAAAAAAAAAAAGGGGAGGTTCAGTGCTGCATGCAAACAAAATAATGGGGGAAATCACCAGCACAGAATGAAACTGACATGAGATGCAAAGAGAGAGAGACTGGGATGGGAAGCACTGAAAGCTTTGAAATCCATTTTCCATTTTGTGCTTTAGTGAATGAAGTCTAACATCTTCTCCAACCATTCTCCTACTGTAGGCAGGGCTATTTTGGGGCAGGAACGCACAGGAACGGAGTTCCGGCTGGCTCCCAAGTTGGCCACACCCAGCAGGAACTCATTAGCATAATAGGCCACACCCAACAGCAGAAACACATTAGGATTGGCTACATTAGGGGTGTGTGGCCTAACATGCAAAGGAGTTCCTGCTACAAAAAAGCCCTGGGTTTTTACAACAAACAAGGTAAACAGAATAAGAAGCAAAAGGTGGGTGTGGCTGGATGAGCACACTTCTGGTAACATGGGGTGTGGCCTAATATGCCAATGAGCTGTGCTGTCAGGGGTGTGGCTTAATATGCTAATAGGTTTCTGCTGCTGGGTGTGGCCTATTATGCTAATGAGTTCCTGCTGGGCTTTTTCCACAAAAAAAGCCCTGACTGTAGGTATTGTCAGGCATTTCCATTTCTGTGCATAAACCATTCTCGCTGCTGTAGTCATATGCAAAAACAAAGCTCCATCACTTGTCAGTTTGTCAGTTTCAATGTCAGGTTTTCCCACTTTGCCTGCGTTCCTTTCTGTTCTGTTTCATTCAATGAACTGATGCTAAAATGTGTGCGTAAAACCTGAACCACACCGATTTATATGGAAGACACTTGCTGGACATTGCTGCACAGCTGTGATAGGGCAACTGCATAGTTTTTTTTTTTTTTTTAAAGATTGGATGCCATCCCCAACACCTCACAAGTAACATTCCACCCCATTTTAGAAAAGTGTTGGGGGGTTTTATTGCCGCTGCAGAATAAATACATCAGAAGAAAAAGAATGGTGGGTAAGGTGGGCACAGAATCCAAAATCAAGATTAAAGGTTTACAACTCTGAAAATCTGCAGTAAGATGTGCATGCGCAATGGGCCTTGTGCATATTCTCATAAGTTGGAAACAATTTGACAGCATATCAGAACCCTTGCTTTTAGTGCAGCACCCTCTAAGTCTAGAAAACAATTATCTGCACTTAGCAATTAGCGTTGCCAGCCTCCAGGTGGCACCTGGAGATCTGCTGTTACAGTTGATCTCCAGACTACCAAGATCAGTTGCCTTACATAAAATAGCTGCTGTGGATGGCTGGCTCTATGGCATTATGCCTGCTGAGGTCCCTCCCTTCCCCAAACCCCACCCTCCCCTCCACCCCCAAAATCTCCAGGTATTTTCCAACCCTACCACCAATGTATAGTTGATAAATTTTGAAAATGAAGAGAGACTGTTTCCCTGGCATAATCTGTCTTGTTCTTGAATAAAAGGGAAACAGCATAGCCACATGACCTTCTCATATTGTATTTAAGAAGAAGAAGAGATTGGCTTTATACCCCGCCCTTCACTACCCGAAGGAGTCTCAGAGCGGCTTATAATCTCCTTTCCCTTCCCGCCCCACAACAGACACCCTGTGAGGTGGGTGGGGCTGAGGGTGTCTTGACAAAACAACTCTGAGAGAGCCATGACTGACCCAAGGTCACAACCAGCAGCTGCATGTGGAGAAGTGGGGACTCAGACCCCAGAATAGAGTCCACGTTCCTAACCACTACACCAAACTGGCTCTCACCAAACTACACCAAACATTGAGGGAGGGGAGGACAGCTTGTAATGATAAAGAACTTCCTTGTTGGTTGTTAGCACCGGCAAGGGCACAGCACACAATCTTTTGAATTGGTTGGGTGCACACTGCCTGGGTGGAAACGTATGGCTGGAAACCTTAGGGCCTCATTCATACTCTTGGGGGCATATTTCATTCTGGTGATGTGTTTTTATGATACGTACAAGGTGGTTTTATGATTAAATAGGCACTACGTGTAACCCTACCCCACCCCCCAAAAGAACATTTCATGTATTGTAAGGACTAGAAAACTGTACAAGTATTTTTATTTATGTATTTTTTTCAGCTTTCTGGAAGCTTTAAACAGTATCTGTTGGAAGTTAATAAGCTAGGACTAAGGGTACAATCCTGTGTACACTTACCTTGAAGTAATTATGATTGAACATAGTAGGACTTACTTCTAATAGACATTCATGTGAGGCTTCTTGGTCTCTACTTCCCATAGATAAATGCTTGAATAAGGTCATCAAGAACTTATGGTATGTATGCGCATATATCCCTGCACAGATCAGCTAGGAGGCAGAGAGATGTGAATGGATGTGCCTGATTCTGGAGCACTGTGTGTTTTAGAGGCACCCTAGTTTCCCTGGGAAAAGAACACTCAATAAGTGACATCAGAATTGGCTCTGAGTGTGAGAACATAGTGACACTAATTATTAATTTAAAGAATTGGAGATTGATCTTTTGATGCATGTTAGATGTATGTGTGTGGGAAACATGATGAAAGTGTATTTTTTTTTGTTGACAAAATACAAAAGTAATGTATATTGATGAGGGTAATTAGAACTTCTCAGTACAAGTAAGTGCTTTCACACCATACAGAATTTGCATGTGGAAGTCATTGCAGCAACCGAAGTCAAGATTTCAAGTGAGTCTCAAGATGTGCTAGACATTGGCATGGACATTGAGTATCCAGTGTCAAATATTAAATTGACAATTCATTAGAAATATCTTTTGAAATGGTGAAGACTCAAGATCAGTCTCTCACTGTTTTGGAAAACATCATGTCCTGTTTTATTTTGATTCCTGACCTAGGAGCTCTGCTCCATTGCTAATTCTTGAGAGCAAGTGTATGGGCAGGATAAACAAAGAAATAATTTATCTATTTATTTAGATTATAATCCTACCATATTCCACATTCCCCACATACTTCTAAGCTTCTGTGTCCAAATTTTTCTGTGAAAATAAGGGTTGGAAAGCCCTATTTTTCACTCTCTATCAGTCCTGCCAAAAGAGAAAATGAAGGAAATAACTGCCTGTAGGTATGTCCTGGCATATAACACCATCTCCACCAGTTAAAACACCATCTGTCAAGACTCTGAAAGCCAAGCAAAACTTCCTGGTACTACTACTCCTTTGCTGCCACACAGGGATGTCTTATGGGAGTGGTTTACTGGGAGGGCTACAGCTACCACTGCTGGGTAGGGGTTGTGGTTCAGTGGTAGGACATTTGCTTTGCACGTAGGGTTCAAGCGCATCTCCAGTTAAAAAGGCAGCTGTTGATGTGAAAACTGCTGCCATTCAGTGTAGTCAATACTAACCTTAATAGGCCAATGCTCTGACTCAGTGCACTGCATAGTTCATGTGGATACCACCGAAGAGGGGGATTTGGCACCAGTTTGGTGTAGTGGTTAAGAGCGCAGACTCTAATCTGGGAGAACTGGGTTTGATTCTCCACTCCTCCACATGCAGCTGCTGGTGTGACCTTGGGTCAGTCAAAGTTCTCTTGGAGATGTTCTCTCTGTTGTGGGGAGGGCTTTGTAAAAGGAAAGGGATAGTAAACCGCTCTGAGACTCCTTCGGGTAGTGAAGGGCAGGGTATAAATCCAATCTCCTCCTCTTCTTCTTACCAGAGGGTGTCAGGAAGCAGTGACAGACACACTGGGGCTGCTCCCACAGGACTCATCAGGCAAAAAGGTGCTGAATTGCTAGCAGCAACTGGTGTGGATGCAAGCGATGATGTCGCTGGTCAATACCTGAAGCTGCTTTTCACTCATCTGCCATGTTGCTTGCAAGATGCTGCAGGAGAAGCTCCATTGCCAGCCCTCCAATAACTTGTGCAGCATCGCCCTACTCTTCAGACTTGCTCATCACTGGTACTGCTGTAGTCTTTTCAGTGACCTGCCTCATGAGCTTTTCCACATGACTACAGTACGACATCACATCCTGTTTCTAGAAGCCCCTTCTGCACTTCCTGTCAAAGTGATGGCATGCGTTTTTCGGGCAGCAGGAGAGAACAGGGAAAATGGCGGGTGAGGCAAGCCTCATAAAAACGAGCAACAGGAGCCCTTTCACATTTGTTCAGAGGAGGTCCATGAACCCTCTTTTCAATTCCATTTTTTTCACAGTGTTACCTTCTCAATCTTTCTCATTGCTTTTATTTCTTTAAAAAAATAAAACAGGGAAATACATTTTTTTATTAGTAGTTCCACTTTGCTTCCCAGTAGACTTTCTGTATGAATTCCAAATGCAGGCTTGATGTGCCCCCATGTAAATCAGGTACAGCTGTTTCCTAAATCTGATCTTCCTTTCATTTTTAATATTTTCCCGTAATTAGCTTGTCTACAAGAAATACCATACTCCTCTATAGCACTCCAGAGTATAGCAAAAGAGTGATTGCTTGCTCATGATCTATGAATTCTTACATCTTTCGAACATCCTAAATAATTACCCTAGAAGCTTTATTCGCCCTTTACAAGATCATTGATATCACCACTGTTCGAAACAAAACGATAAGTGAACATCCTGGCTAAAGGTCTCCCGATCTCTCTTGCTGTCTGCCTTCTGAATTCTGAAAGAGATTCGCTGAGGACCCCGGAGTCCTGTCGGTTCCAATCTGAGACGTTGTAATGTCTTGATCACCTGTTCCGTGGTGATCATAATTTCTTTGTGTCAGGTCCTTCCTCCCCTGAGAAATGTATGTCTGTTTCTGTCATCTAATCTGGAATCTCTTTTTTTTCCTTTGGGGAGGAGGAAATACTGGGGGGAGGCATTAAAATAATGCATTTAGCAATATCTCTTCCCCCTTATTTAATAAATTACCTCATCTCTGTTTATTCCTAAGACTCCAATTACACAGATGAACTCTTGTTTTACATTTCATTTTACAATATAGAGCTTTACAGTTTCCAAAGTGTTTCGCATTCATTTTTTTGTTGCAGTCATTACAACAACCCTATTTGGTAGATTAGTGTTATTGCTCCCATATTGTGTGTGAGGAGCTGGGGGTGGCAGATTGTGGCTTGTCTAAGAGCCAAACTACATGTTACAATTTGATGTTCTCTCCAGCCACACAGCAGCTGCAGGGAATGGCTTCTTTTTTTAAAAAAAAAAAAAGATGAGCCCAAACAGGCTTGGAATGGCACTGCAGGGAGAGGAAGGCTTCCCCTGCAAGCCATTCTCCTGTGTGAAAATTGTGCCTCAGGGATTATTTCCCTGGTTTTGCTGCATTACATGGAGTATCTGTGCACACGGAGCAACAGAAGTAGTGAAATAACTCCCCCGAGCCCAATTTTCAATTAGGAAAATGGCTTGGGGGGAGGCAGGAGCCCTTCCTCCACCTGGAGGACCCCAACTCTTTAAAAATCATAATGTATAGTTGGCTCTGGGTCTGCTTTCACACATGTTGAATAATGCACTTCCAGTGCACTTTAGCAATTGTTTACAACTAGATTTCCTAGTTGCAAGTGATTGCTAAAGTGCATTGAAAGTGCATTATCCAACGTGTGTGAAAGCTGGATAGCACAGCCCCTACAGAGTTTATGGTAGATGCAATATCTTTACTCA
>NW_015170293.1:415965-440569 GCF_001447785.1 Gekko japonicus | reverse complement strand
CTCTGTCTTTACTGTGGATATTCATATGAAAGGCCAGTCTATTCCAGCATCTGTTTCCTACTAGGAATCCAATCGCAAGGCATGAAGACAATAGCAGCCCTCCCCCGCTGTCTTCCCCAGCATCCATTTCAAGGGGTATGGAACCCAGGACCCCTCAACATGTCAAAAAGTGATAAGAGGACCTATGGCCAAAGAACCACCCTTAATACAAGGAGCCGCAGTTTCCCATCCTCTTAGTTTATGTTTCACAAAAGAAGTCATTTTTTTAGTTGCCACAGTTCTCTGGCAGTAAACTAACTTCTCAGTATAATAACTTACTGTGTTTTATTCTGGTGCACACGGAACAAATACCATTTTGTGTACTTTCTTATAGATGCACTGTGTTTCTATTCCCTTCTGAAATCTTTACTTAAAAGGAATCGGTAGCCCTTTTAGTTCTTCAAATGAAATGTGTCCTACGTGCTGTACTGCCTCCTCCTCCTTGGTTATTTTTGAATTGCAGGGAATATACCCTTTAACTTGGAAAGAAGGAAGCCCACCCCAGCTACAGTTGCTTGATTTAGAAAGTTCTGGGTTGCACTACATGGAAAAAACTCAAAGAGTAAATACAAATTTTATGACGGCCCTAGTGATTTCAATGTGGTCTGGCTCTGGTCTTCAGCTATGAATGGAATAAAACGAGCCAAACTATCTAGAAATCAATTTTAATGCTTGATTTGCCATTCCCTCCTGGCAGACAATACGTTTTCTCTTTCTCTCTTTCTTTCTGTGCCGGAGTAACCTAACTCCCATGTGGAGATCCGTTTAGAACTAGAGCACACTCCAAGTGCTGGCTTCTCCTCCTTCCCCAGACTGTAGCAAGCTCTGCTCTCAGAATCATCTGGTATTTCCCTCAAGGTGAGCCAGAAGCTGATGTTACATATGCATGGAGTTTTCTAATGCCTGGCCGGTTTTTCTGCTTCTGTATCACAGTACAAACCACAATTTTCCTGGCATCCCACTCTTAAGTACACATACCTGGAAGGAAGTGTGGTTCATTTAAGTGGAAATGACCTCTAAGTAGATTTAATTAGGATACCGCCTTCCAAGCTGATCATGGGGATGTGCATAAACTTTTGTGGCTGTCGGCATTGCTCATGCTGACTTACCTTCGGCAACTTCTTCCAGTTAGCAAATTGAGTCTATACTGCTATTTTGTCAAACAGCATAAAATAAATTAAATAAATACATTTTGGAGCTAGATCAGAGGTCGATTCGGGGGGGAACGCGGGGGATCGCAGTTCCCCCGGGTGAGGTGCGGGGGGCAGGGCACATGACGAAGCCCCACCCCCTGCTTCCGGCCGCCCCGCTTCCAGCCCTCATTCAGCCAGGAGGAGGCAGGAGGAGAGGGAGGGTAAGTTGCTTCCTCCCCGCCTCTCCCCACCCCTGTCTGCCTGGGGCCAGGGAGAGCCTTCGCGGGGCTTCCTCGCACTCCCGCCGGCCTTGCAGGTTCACCGCTGGACCCCTGATGTCAGGGGGGGTGGCATATGCTAATGAGTTATGCTAATGAGCTCCCCTAGCTCTTTTTCTACTAAACGACCCCTGAGCTAGATTATCTGCGAGCTACTTGGAGGGAGGAAGACATGGAGACCCACATCTGCCAGGTAGAGGAAGGATCCTGTCCTCACTGGTGCATTCAGATTAGTCAGTCCCTTCTCCCTTGTCCAGGCATTGCTTCATTGAGATGGTTTAGGGCACAAGGAAGCCTGAGAGATGTATCCTCTGACACAGAAGTATCTCCAGGGAGTGTAGCTGGTCCTGATTTCTAAGTGGGGGTAGAAAGGTCTTCTGCTTATGTACCTGGAAACACTTTTGTTTCCTGATCCTTGATACCTTCTCTCCTCCTTTTACCTTCTTATTAGCTCAGTGAGATAAGTTAGGCTGAGATAGGGTTGTCAGGCCCAGGTCCCAGCAGGGGTTCCCCTATTTTCAGGGACTTCTCTCCACCACAAACCTTGCCCCCAGAAGTGACATCATTGTGTTGGGGACGCCCCGGTTTTTGGGCAAACTCTATGATTTAAGCCTAATTTTACCATAGAGTTTGCTCAAAAACCAGAGCATCCACTGCATGATGGCCCTGATGTGATGATGTCACTTCCAGGTGATGTCATTGTATTGGGAACATTGTGCAATGCCCCCCAACCCCTGGAATGCCCTCCAAATCCCCCTGCCAGAGCAGCTGGGAATCTGGCAACCCTAGGCTGAGACAGAACATGAGATTCCTATTTCCCATGGGAGTTTGTCCACCGTTCCTGGTTGCCTGGAGCCAGATCACATGCAGCTTGCCATGCTTATTTTAAAGTAACCCACCACTGCTGACAGTAGTACTGCAGTCATTTTTGCACAAATTACTTTTAACAATTCCATTTTACGGAACATTTCCCTTTTTACTGCCCTCCCAAAAAACTTAATTCCACACATTTCGCAGAATGATAAAAGCATCAGAGCCTTCCTAAAACTACAATGCCATTCCTTTTCTAAGAGCCAGTTTGGTGTAGTGGTTAGGAGCATGGACTCTAATCTGGGAGAACTGGGTTTGAGTCCCCACTCCTCCACACGCAGCTGCTGGTGTGACCTTGGGCCAGTCATGGCTCTCTCAGAGCTGTTCTCTCAAGGGCAGTTCTCAAAAGAGCTCTCTCAGCCCCACCTACCTCGCAGGGCATCTGTTGTGGGGAGGGGAAGAAGATTGTAAGCCTCCCTGAGACTCCTTCAGGTAGTGAAGGGCAGGGTATAAATCCAATCTCCTCCTCCTCCTCCTCTTTCTTCTAAAAAGAGCCCTATATGAACAATTCCATTGTACTCAATATTTCCATTCTACCAATCACCCTGTTCCTCTTTGTACAGCACAAAGTTGTTTTGTTTCAAATAATAATGATAATTTTAAAAACCATGGAGGAGGCTGGAAAAAATTGGTGGAAGTGAATGGATTTGAGGCGAGAAGTGAAACGGTGAAGAAAATGGGTAAAAAGAGAAAACTAACAAGTGGGGGGGAGGGAATTAAGACAGCGAAGTGGGAGTGGGGAAGATGGCAGGGGAGAGAGTTGTGTGGGGAAAGGATGTAAAAAGAGGAGGCAGCCAGGAGCTCATGACAGAAACATAAGTCTGCTTCCCACTTCCTCCAACCAACCAGATGCCACTAGACCCAATCTTTAAGCTGCCAGTTGTGGAGTTTCGCAGTCGTGCTTCCCAATATTAGACACGTAGGATAATTTTGTGACTCGGTAGTGAGTGAAATGCCTTTTGGATGCTCTTCCAGGCTTTTTGTTTTGTTTGTCTCAACAGCTCAGTAGCTGTGATGTCAAACCCTTGCTTTGTAGTTGTATCCCATTAGGCTTGTCGTGACAGCTGCTAATATAGCAATGTCAATCCATTCTGTGCCATCATTAAGTTGCTGTGCCACATCCTAAACATCATTTGTCAGATCATTTAAGTTCCAGACTTGGAACTCCCCCCCCCCCATTGAATCGGAAACAACCAGAAAGCATGTTTCTTCTGTCTTCTCTACACCCGTTTTGGCTCTTGCAGACTGGCAAGAAGAAGCTGTTTTATTGCTGCAAATTGGTCTGGGTCTTCATTGGGGAATAGTACCTGGAAGGGCTCTTAGTTAGAGCCACTTCCACACTGAATTAAAAACAGCTGTTCTCTTATTTTAACAAAATTATTTAAAGGTGGTTAGGGGAATTCATTTAAAACCACTTCCCACGCCCCCCCCCCCCGCCTTCTAAATGATGCTAGAGTTCTACTGTGTAGTTAAATTGAATGGATGGGGTAGTTGAAAAGCACATTCTATTTTATAATCTTGTAGTGGTTTAGAAAAACATCTTCCCACACGTTTCCCTAGTGGGAACTATTTTAAGCACCCTATTGTTTGAAGATGGCTGGTTATTATCAGGTGCTCCATTTACATTTGCCCATTTACAGAAGAAGAAGAGAAGAGATTGGATTTATACCCCGCCCTTCACTTGGAGTCTCAGAATGGCTTACAAACTCCTTTCCCTTCCCCTCCCCTCCCCACAACAGACACCCTGTGAGGTGGGTGGGGTTGAGAGAACTCTGACACAAACTGCTCTTTTTCAAGGACAGCCTGTGCCAGAGCTTGTGACTGACCCAAGGTCACATCAGCAGGTGCAAGAGTGGGGAATCAAACCCGGTTCTCCCAGATTAGAGTCTGCACACTTAACCACTACACCAAACTGGCTCTCAGAAGGTTCAAGACCTGAGGCAGTGGAAAAAACATTCTCCGGGGCAAAATATTAATTATGTAGTAGATCCGTGATCAGATTAGAGGAGTGAGGAAGCCTGAATTCCCATCCCAAATTCCCATTCCTCATCACTACCCATCATCTGAGAAGATCCACACTCGGGCTGCATCTACCCATTGCAGGATATTGTGCTGTCATTGTGGTATACCAGTCATTTACAACTGGATTGCTTATCCTCAGAGGAAAATATGGTTCCAAAGATGGCTATAGTTGCACACAGTGTCCATCAGTGTTTTGATGCAGCCCCATCTGGCCTACTGGTAGGCCAAAATACTTAGTTCTGATTGAGGAACGTACAGGGGGAGTGTTCCTTCCCCAGCGCCATGGTTCAGATCCCACTTGGCTCTTCTGTAGCTGCTTTTTACCAAAAGACAGGATATCTGACTGCAGATCATCAAAACACATAGTTTGGTCCTTAAAGCATGAATAATGAGCAGAAGAAATCCTTATTCATATTTCACTTTGGCCATAAACTCTCAAAATAGCAAGTCACTATTGCTCAGCCTCAATCCTCCATCTGTAATATGGGCTAATAATTCTGGCCCACCTACAGAACTGCTGTAAGGTAAAGGTAACCGAGTTAAATGTGAGAATTTATGCTCCTTGGGAAGGACTGTACAAATGTAAAGTATTAGTATTGATGGAACTCACTGTGGAGTTGTATGCTTACCAAAGTCAAGTGTGAAGAAAAAAATAGGATAGCTGTGCAGATGCCACGTTGAGCTCCATGGGAACTGAGGGATACCAGTCTGTTCCAGATCTGTTGAGCGGGCAGCCGGATACCACCCCAGCAAATCTGGCCGAGGTGTTGGAGGCCATGGCGGGATGGTCGAAACAGAGCCGGCTGAGACTGAATCCCACTAAGACGGAAGTTTTGTGGCTGGGTGGGGTGGGGGATTTGGGTCTGGGATGCCATCTCGTGGCTTTTGACAGTGTGCCCTTAATACCAGCGCCAACTGTCAAGAGCCTGGGTGTCATCTTGGATGCCTCCTTATCAATGGAGGCCCAGATCACAAATGTTGCCAGACTGGAGTTCTTCCAGCTGCTCCAGGTCAGTCAGCTGGCCCCCTACTTGTCCCATCCTAACCCAGCTAGAGTAATCCATGCAGCTGTCACCTCCAGATTGGACTCCTTTAACTTACTCTACAAAGGGCTACCCTTGAGGCTGACCTGGAAACACCAACTGATCCAGAATGTAGTGGCGCAGGTCCTTACGAGGACCCTGTGTATGGCACATGTTCAGCCTGTGCTCTGTGATCAGGTTCAAAGTTATGGTACTGACCTTTAAGGCCCTTAATGGTCAGGGACCCATGTATCTTTGGGACTGCCTCTTCTGGTATACCCCCCGGAGAGCACTGCACCTTATGGTGGTCCCCAACCTGAGAGAAATCTGACTGTCCTTCATCAGGGCCAGGGCATTTTTGGCCCTGGCTCCAACCTGGTGGAACTCCCTGCTGTGGTGGAACTCCCTGCTGTGGTGGAACTCCCTGCTGGACAACATCCATACTCTATGGGACTTAATGCAGTTCCGCAGGGCATGTAAGGCAGAGATGTTCTGCCGGGCGCTTGGTTGAAGACAAGCAATGGTTTTCCATCAGGTTGGCACTCCTGCCTCTCCCCCATGAGGCAGTGGCATACTCTGGCAGTTTATCACCATCTTATTTCTTATTGTTTATATTGTGTCATTATTTAAACTAATGATATTGTGTAAATGTTTTTTATTATGCACACCGCCCCAAGCTCTATTTTTAGGGGGAGAATGGCTTAAAAATCCAATAAACTAATAAATTTCTTGGTCTATATATCATCGGTAGAAAACAAGATAGATCCAGAAGTCTGTGGAAGAAGGAGCAGGTACAAATAAGGTCGTGAGGATCTCAGTACAGATTATGTGTTAGAAGAACAAATATTTAGTATGCTGTTAAGTAGAGCCAATTAAAGAAACAAAGTAGTTATTTAGAAACTAATATTGCTGGACAGAGAGAGGAGAGGGAAGGAAGGGGAAAGGGGACAGAGACAGAGTATGATATGAAGCAGGAAACAAGGCAGAATTGCATTCTGGGGACAAACAAGGAAAGTTTGATGAACATGTCAAATGACCAACACAAGACGGTATGTGTTTCTGCCTCAGAATCCTTTCTCAGAGGTCCATAATACAGACTTCTAAAGAAACACACATCAAGAAATGATTGCCGCTTATCTATAGCTTGTTCTAAATTTCAATGCAGCCTGACATTCAAGCCCTATGTTTTTAATTTTATTGTGTACACTGTATAACCCATATTTATTTTGATATTATTTTGTCTGTTATAGCTTGACCCTTGTAGCATTTTGAGAAGCAACTTTGACCTTCTGTGGAGACTTTCTGTGCAAAAATCATATTATGAGGCTATGTGTCATTTTTGTAACTGAGGCAGTTGCACAAGGACTGTGTAACATGGAGCGTGACTGAAAAATGTAATGTCTGATAGGCTACTATAAACTGGAACAAAAATGTGCAGGGGTAGCTTTGCAATAGTACAGCCCACTTGCAAGGGCTGCTGCAGTTATTACATGTTTAACAGAGAAATATCAGGTATTTATTTTATTCACTCCTCAAGAAGCGAGGTAAATTAAGGGGAGAGAGTTTGACTAGCTTAAGTTCATGAGACGAGATTTGTGACTGAATTGGGGTTTTAACCCACTGAGCTTACCACTACAATTCGGAGTGGTTAGCCTAGTACACTCCTTCCTTCCCTGCCATTTTCTCTTAGTACATGGACATCTAATTGATTTGCAGATTTTAATTTAATCTGGTTTGTAGGCAGGAGTCATTTCGTAGAAAAAGTGCTAGGGGAACTCATTAGCATAACTCATTAGCATATGCCACACCCCCTGACATCTGGGGCCCGGTGGTGGACCTGCAAGGCCAGCGGGGGTGCGAGGAAGCCCCGCCAAGGCCCTCCCTAGCCCCAGGCAGGCAGGGGTGGGGAGAGGCGGGGAGGAAGCAACTTACCCTCCCTCTTCTGCCTCCTCCTGGCTGAATGAGGGCTGGAAGCGGGGCAGCCAGAAGCAGGGGGCGGGGCTTCGTCATGTGCCCCACCCCTGCACCTCACCCGGGGGAACTGCGTTCCCCCGCATTCCCCCCCGAAATGACCTCTGTTTGTAGGGCAGGAAGTTTAGTTCATAAATGTTTATTGAACTTCACGTAAGGGGGGGGTGTAGAGAAAATCAGTGAGTCCAAGGATCCTCCAGTCTCATTCACGAAGCAGCAAACCACGGTTTGCTATTACGCCTGAATCATGCCATGGTGCCTAATAGTGCTATTATCAGAGGTCATTTCGGGGGGGATCACGGGGGAACACAGTTCCCCGGGTGAGGTGTGGGGGGCGGGGCACACAACAAAGCCACACCTCCTGCTTCTGGCCGGCCACTTCCGGCCCTCATTCAGCCAGGAGGAGGCAGGAGAAGAGGGAGGGTAAGTTGCTTCCTCCCCGCCTCTTCCCACCCCTGCCTGCCTGGGGCCAGGGAGGGCCTTGGCAGGGCTTCCTCGCACTCCCGCCGGCCTTGCAGGTCCACCGCCGGGCCTTATGATGTCAGGGGGTGTGGCATATGCTAATGAGTTATGCTAATGAGTTCCCCTAGTTCTTTTTCTACGAAATGACCCCTGGCTATTATTAGTATTTTGGTAATATTACACTTATCATCAAAAACAAAATTGACTGACTGAAATATTAAGGATACATTTTCAAAAAACAAACAATTGTATTTTAAATGGGGGTGCCTGGTTGTTTGTGTATTTCTCAGGACAGCATGTCAGCAACCTACAGTATATTCACTACATATCACGGTCCTTGGAAAGCTATCAAGTGTTCTAGTTATAGATCACGAATAAAAACGTTCCAGATTGATTCATGAGCGTTTCCAAAATTTGGACCTGTGTTGTGTCACTTGCAATAATAAAAAATGCCAACTGTATTTGGTTTCCGTGGGCTGCCAGGCTCTGAGTAATACCATGTTGTGTATTCTATATTTTGAGTTCTGCATTTGCTGTTCCAAGTCGTGAATTTGTGCGTGCACATTCAGACCTTCAGTTTATTGTCCTCTGTTTTGGGGTTTGTTTGTTTTTTTTTTACATTTCAGCCAAAAGAACAGAGATAATTTTGTATGAAAAATATCTACCGCAACAAAAAACATCAGAGAATTTTCCATGTCTTGCTTCTCTCCTTATTGAACGACCAGCTCACATGAGACATTTTCACCCCATGCAAGGCTTTTCTTGGATATGTACTCACACCATGTGTTAACTGGCATAAAACCTCTGGCAAATTGGGAACCCCCTCTGAGGCAATTTTCTAGAACCTTCTAATTATGGAGAGCAGGCATCGCCTGTTCCTTGTCCCATGAAACTCAGTTAGGGCTGCCAAATCGGGCCGGGGGGCGGGGAAACCCCTGCTTTGGAGGCCCGATTTCCGCCGTGGTGGAATCGAGCCCCGGGGGAACCCTGCCCCCGGCGTCCATGTCACTAGGAAGTGTCACTTCCGGGTGACGCACACGCGGCGCGCGCTTCGTGCACGCGCACTCACCCGACGCCGGCTGGGAGCCTCCCGCTCCCGGCGAAGAATTATTTGGCAACCCTAAACTCAGTATATGAGAACCGCAGCTTCCTTGTGTGATTAGGGAGCTGTAACCACATCCCTGGCTATTGGGGAATGCTGGAATAGCACCAGCTTCTCAGTTCAGTTCCTCATTACCCCAACACTGCAAAATTAAGGAACATTTTAAGGAGTCTGAGCAATGTGTGAAGATAATCATAACTCGGATGGGTGAAGTCTATAAATACAATTCAGTTCTCTTTACTGCGTCCCCTACTTTGACTGTAAAATGAATATTCATTAACCCTTCATTGAAACATAGTGTTCCTTATTCAAATACAGGTGCCAGTTTACAGTCATTTAGCAATGTGTACAAAGCTAAACACATACTTTTATTGCCTTGTCAAAGCAAAGTCTGTCATTAATTGAATCCTGTTCTTTCAAAGTAAATAGAAGTTGCTGATTAATGGGAAAATAGGTCTGTTGTTTGCATATAGGGTAATTATTATCTAATTACAGTTTACCAAGCAAAGGGTTGCCAGCAAAAAAATGACCTATAATAATTAATGCAAATAATGTAGCCATCTGGGGAAAAATACCTAAAGATAACTTGAATGTCAATATTTAACAAACCCACCTGGTTCTCCAAATGAGCTGAATAGAATTTAAAGACATTAGATGAAAGGGTTTACTTTATATAAACTGTCAGTAATGATTTAATTATTAACCAAATGTAGTATTTATCTAAATTGGTGATTTTGTCCTATAAAATTCAGGTTACACTTCTAAATACATGTAGTAAGAATCCTAACCCACTGGCACTTATTTCTGAATACATGGTTTGGATTCAGGCTCTGTCCTTTCTTATATCTTCAGAAACATGGTGGCCACAGGGAAGGTAGTGGTAATATCTATTTGATGTGTTTTGTCATATCTTCAGAAACATGGTGGCCACAGGGTGGCAAAAAACTAATTGCATTTTCAACAATGTTTTGATGAGTACATTAATTATTTCTATATATGTGGGGTTTGTGCATATGTGTGCATCTTTATTTTCCTTACATCCCAATGCATCACAATGCAAGGAAAAGAGAAATGCATCCCAATACAAGGAATGCTTCCCAATGCAAGGAAAAGACAAATGCACACACATGCACAAAACATAAGTGTGCTATTCTAGTTAGATGAATGTGTTCTTCTACTTAAGCAATGGTCTATCATGGATTCTTAGAAGAGTCTACATAACCTGCATACAGATATTTCTCTTTTTTTATGGTGAACCTGCAACAGAACTGTGACAAAATCTGGGATGTCCTCTTGAATAATGTTTAGAATAAGAACATACAGTCATAAGAACGTAATAGAAGCCATGCTAGATCAGACCAATGGCCCACCCAGTCCAACATTCTGTGTCACACAATGGACAAAACTAAGGTGCCATCAGGTGGTCCACCAGCAGAGCCAAAACTCCAGAAGTCCTCCCACTATTGCCCCACAAGCACCAAGAATACAAAACATCACTATCCCAAACATAGTGTTCCATCTATAAGTTGTGGCTAATAGCCACTGATAGACCTCTGTTCCATATGTTTATCCAGTCTCCTCTTGAAGCTGTCTATGCTTGTAGCTGTGACCACTTCCTGCAGCAGTTTGGTGTAGTGGTTAAGAGCTGCAGACTCTAATCTGGAGAACTGGGTTTGATTCCCCACTCCTCCACATGCAGCCAGCTGGGTGACCTTGGGTCCATCACAGTTCTGTCAGAGCTGTTCTCTCAAGAGCAGTTCTCTCAGAGCTCTCTCAGCCCTACCTACCTCATAGGGTGTCTGTTGTGGGGAGAGGAAGGGAAGGAGATTGTAAGCCACTCTGAGTGAAAGGTAGGGTATAAATCCAACTCCTACTCCTCCTTCATGTTTCACATGTCAGGAATTACTCAGTTGTTGGGCAGGAAAACACACACATATCTGATCAGATCTAATGTCAGGAAACACATCCTGTATGTTGCGGGACGGGGAGGGGAAAAGGGGTTACAAGCCACTCTGAGACGCCTTTAGGTAGTGAAGGGCAGGGTATAAATCCAGTCCCCTCCTCCTCCTTCTCTTCATGTGATGTTTTTCCTGGGTTGAGTCACAGACGTGATTGGGAGCTCCAGGCTTCCTAGGTACACAGAGCCTGATTTGGATCGGTACTGTAGTGTGTATTCAGAAGGGGTTATTTTCCTGACCTGTAACAGCCAGTGTAGTGTAGTGGTTAAATGAGGTGGACTTTAATGTGGACAAATGGGTTTGATTCCCCACTCCTCTTCTGCATGAAGCCTTCTGGGTGACCTTGGACAATCATAGTTCTTCCAGGACTCTCTGAGCCCCACCTACCTCACAAGTAGGGTTGGCCAGCCCCCTGGTGGGGGCAGAGGACCCCCAGATTTTAGATCCTGCTTAGGGCTGCCAAGTGGGGGCAGGGGGCAGGTAAACCCCCGCTTTGGAGGCCCGATTTCCGACACCGCAGAATTGGGCCCCGGGGGGAACCCTACCCCTGCATGCGCGTCACCAGGAAGTGACGTGGGCATGCCGGGCATGCTGGGGGTGGGGCCACAGCCATACAAGGGAAAACTCTATGGTTTTCTCTTGTATGGCCGTGGCCCCGCCCCCAGCATGCCTGGCGTCCTCCTGTCACTTCCGGGTGATGTGCGTGCGGCGCACGCACGCACCAGACACCGGCTGGGAGCCCCCCGCTCCCGGCGAAGATACACTTGACAACCCTACCCCTGCTCCTGGCAGCCCTCATTTGGCCAGGTGGTCATTTGCTTGCTGGCCATTGCCCATGTCCTTCCTGAGTCCGACTCAAGCGAGAAGCCTCAGACTGAGAAGCAGATGCACCACCACACTCTAGAGCTGAGCCGACAGTTGGGAATTGTGCTTGTGCTGCATGGTGGCCCTTGTTGGGAAGGTAAGGTCTTTTTCTCTTGTTGGGGTGGGTGAACCAAACTCCCAAGTCCCAAGTGGTGGGTGAGTGGTAGTGCCTTCCGTCCCTAACCATTGCAAAGAGCTTTAAACCATTGTATTCTGCCACTAGGTCCCCAAGTGGTGGTATCCTGAGTGCAACGGTTGTAATCACTTTAACCCCCCCCATCTGATCGCTGTCCACCGTTGTAGAGCCACTTCCGTTCGGAAGCCCGAGGCTTCCGATTTTCGCCCACCATTTTTTTTTAGGTCGGCGATATGCGCTTGGGCAAAGCTTTGCCCCGGCGTTTGTTTAAAAAAAGAAAAGAAAAAATCCTTAGTTTAACGTTTTAGAGGAGTCCGGGACCTCAGGGAGGGCAGTTTGCTCTTTAAACTTTAAAGGTAAGTCCTCTCTTCAGGGCATGCTTTTCTCGATGGGGTGTTTTGCGCATGTGTGAAGATCGCCATTCTGTGGATGGCTGCCTATGCGCATGCGCAAACTGAGTTTAAAAAAACCCCAAACTGCCGACGCCTGCTGTGTGTGAACGGGCATACAGCGATGGGCTCCGCAGACAGGAGTTAAGTGTGATTGCGTTTCAGACGGCATAAACTGCAACGGTTCCAACCGGTACAGTTTATGCCGGCTGAAACGCCCCGTCTGAACGCACCCAGAGTGTTGAACTGGATGGGCCTATGGCCTGATCTAGCATTGGCATCTCTTATGTTCTTATGTTCTTATGATATCCAAGATTTCAGTTTATCGGCTGATTGGCATATAGCTTCCCCATAATGGATAAGAGACTGATCGGTCTATAATTATTTGGGAGCTGAGGATCACCTTTTTTAAAAAATCGGGACTAATATGGTGTTCTTCCAATCATTTGGTATTGCACCAGACTGATCTAAGGCTGTAAAAGGGGCTGCTAGGAAGGGGGCCCACCACTGAAGAAAAGCCTTAATGGGCTGCTAGGAAGGGGGCCCACCACTGAGGAAAAGCCTTAATAGCCTCAGGTGGAATAGCATCAGGCCCTGCAGCTTCCCCCAATTTAAGGGCTGCAATTAAAGATTCAGTCTCCTCAATCTGCACAGGGGCCCAACTGGGGCAATCGTCCAGACAAATGTCAAACTCCTCTTCGGGATTGTGCCTGGTCTCCTGGAAAATCATTGTGAAATAATTGTACTAGCCGTCGGCTGTAACTAAGCTGTTTACTGACCCCTTTCTTCCTATGGACTCGGCCACCAAGGCCCAAAATTTCCTTGAATCATTATTAATTGTGGCCTGCAAGAAGGGTTTCCAACTTTTAATCAGAATTTTTTTTCTGCTTCTTCTTATAAAATTGGTATAAAGCCTTTTTAGATTCAAAGTATTCTGGAGGGGGTTGTGCTAAATTTGACCTCCTATAACATTGGTAAATCTCACGTGATTCTTCATCACCTGACATTCATTGTCGAACCACCCATGCCTAAAGGCTTCCCCACTGCCCCTTTGTGGCTTTATTTGTAGCCTCATGATCCCGGAGAGGTCGTTAACAAGCTTATCATAAAATGAAATCCATTCTAAAGATGTATTCTCAGATAGACTTACAAACTTATCTAAATCACTGGGAACCAGGAGCTTGGCGGTCATTTCCACAGCCCTCTGTGACCAACTAACCCTAGGTAGCTTTGGTGACCCACTGCCACCTTTAACTCTCAGACAGCCCTTCCTACTGGGACTTACAGAGGCACCCAACCTCAAAGTCAATGGGAGATGGTCACTCTCAGGTCGTTCAGAGATTGCAAAGGCCTTCAACTCTTCCCTGAGGGCTGGTGAGATTAGCATGTAGTCCACCACACTACAGCACCGGGGAGAGATAAACGTAAATTCACCAGGGTAGTCATAGGGGTGTAATCCATTCAGGATGACAAGATTGAATCTCGTACGGAATTGAGCAAGATATACACCAGCCTCGTTAAACGTTTAATCTTTAGAACGCCTCAGTTCAGAGAGACAACTAGGGATAGTCTCCTCAGGATCAATCCCCATCTACCCAGGCAACACTCCATTATTCTGCCCTACCCTGGCATTAAAATCACCAGCAATCAGTACTTTTTTCCCTGTGAGGAAAGGAAAAATCATTTGCATATTTTCACTTTAGGAAAAAAAGAATGACTATGGGAACACCACAGAGATTTATGAAAGTATAAACACTGTGTATACCTTTTGTAATTCTAGCACTCGGAGCCACCTATTGAAACTGAGCAGATTGGTAGTAGTTCAGATAAGGAGAAAGAAAATTAATTCCTCATGCAGCACACAAGTGACTTGTGAATTTACTGTCAGAAATGTGATTTTTAGATGGCTTAAACAACAAATTCAATGAAATCATGAAGCGTGGATCTATCAGTTATTATTAGAAGTGCTGTATAAATGGAACCTCTGGCTATAGATAAGGCTTCCCTGTATTTCAGATGCATGTCACCAGCAACAGGGGGAAGGCAGCGGCTTCATACCCTGATTTTGTGCTATACATTATATAAATACATGTACATTATACATATGTGAGTTGTGCAAATTATACATCATGCATTTTTATACAGATGCGATACATATCATGCCCTGATCTGGATAGCCCAGGCTAGCCTGATCTCATCAGATCTCAGAAGCTAAGCAGGGTGGGCCGTGGCTAGTATTTGGATGGGAGACCACCAAGGAAGCCCAGAGTCACCACACAGAGGCAGACAATGGCAAAACACCTCTGACCATCTCTTGCCTTGAAAATCCTACAGGGTCACCATAGGTTGGCTGCAACTTGACAGCACTTTCCACCACTACGCTCCCACCATACATATCGTATGGAAATATTGTATAAACTGCATATAAAACCATATAACATGCATGTGCAATACAAATGAATCAACAAAATCAAGAGCAAAAAAGACAGACAACCAAAATCATTGGCAGAAGTCTGAACAAAGATGAAATTAAATTAAATAGAGAAGTGTCATTCCACAGGATACTGGATTAGAAGGAACCTTGGTCTGATCCATCAAGCCTCTTATTTTCTTAATTATTGAAGGGAGGGGAATCTGTTCCATTGGCCAGATCTCCCCCTACTATGTTCTCATGTGAAACTGATCTCTCTCAAAGGCTTCATTTGCTGGAGGGGGGTACAGTGTTCCAGAAATTTCTGTAACACTGTCTCATAATTAAGCTCATTGCTCTTCACTCAGTTGCAAGCTATTAAACCACATCTAGTGCCACTGGCCTAGCATTATTTAGAAAAAACTACCTTTTCTACATACGTCTTTGAAGCTCCACTTGCTTTCATAATAATAAGTCAAAATTTATCTAAGCATTTTCTACTTTTTACTAATTTTCTGAAGATGTTACTGTTACTTTTGTTGTTGTTACTATTTTCATTTGTGAATTCCAGTTACCAACTTTCCTAGACCCTACATAGGCACAGTTACTCCAGTTTCCAATGCACTGATAATGCTCAGTGAAAAATTGCCTTTCAAGTGCTCTAGCAGTGTTATGCAATCCACTGGATATCCTCTTAATCTCCCAAAAATGCCCCTCGGTGCTGTACCTTGGGGCCAATCATCACATTTGTATTCATGCACTAAAAGTATTCTCATGACACTTTAAAAACTGCCTTCATAAATCTTGTCCAGTATTTTAAACACTACAGTTGCAGTGCTGTGGTGGGACTTTCAGCAAGTATCTATACACAGGTTGGAAATGATAAGCAACAGTTGGAAAAATGCATGACTTAGCTCTAAACATTTCAGATAACTGGGGCCTAGATGAGTAGAATTAGGAAATTGTTATCACTTATGAATTTCCATCTAGCTCTAATATAACAGTGTTCCCTCTAAGATGAGTTAGTGGGAGCTAGCTCACATTTTTTAGTCTCTGGCTCACACATTTTTTCTTTAGCTCAGGAAGGATGGCTCCAGAGCAAACTAATGTATGCAGTAGCCAAAGCACTTGCTCACAACTTTAATGCCACTAGCTCACCAAGTAGAATTTTTGCTCACAAGACTCCACAGCTTAGAGGGAGCATTGGTAGACACACTTAAAAAGATATACAATTTTAGAGCAATGGTAGAATTGTGTGTTGCTCAGAAGTCAGAATAGCTGTTGAGCTCTCCTCTATCCAGTGCTTTCATTAGATCTGATAGAGGACATAAAAAAGACTTCTGTTGACTTGGATAGTTCAGTCCCCGTAACCTCAGAATTGCTCTACACTAGTGTACTTTTTTTGGAAGATATGTCACCCCGTGCCAGATTCTCTTTCTTTGACACTCAGAATAAAAGGCAAGTGGAAAGAAGTGTTCATTTTCAGCTGTTGTAGCTCAAAACTTAATGGGAGATATTGGAAACAGAATGCTGGACTAGCTTGCCTGTGGTCTGATCCAACAAGGCAATTATGCTCTTATTTACCTATGTCCTAGGTTTACCATATTTTGCAAAGCTGGCTGGATCTATCCTGAAATGGTGCATATCACCTTTTCCAAATTAAAAGCAAGGGTATTTTCAATGTTTTTAAAAATTATTATTCTAGCCTGTGTTGGGTCCAGAGCAGCTTAAGACAGGGAGAGACAGGGAGAAACCACA
The DNA here is from genome assembly GCF_001447785.1 of Gekko japonicus. Taxonomy (NCBI): domain Eukaryota; kingdom Metazoa; phylum Chordata; class Lepidosauria; order Squamata; family Gekkonidae; genus Gekko; species Gekko japonicus. Next base: position 424,155 of record NW_015170293.1, on the reverse strand, counting down.
AACGCCATCTTCCCTGTAACCAAAGCTCTTTTCTCATCTACCAAGTGGCAGAGCAGACAAAAGAGCTTTGATCACTTTCAGTCTCTCTTAACAAGACGACTTGTTTTAATTATAGAATACCTCAGCTATTACTACACATTTGCCTGGCACAGTTGGCATATGACCTCATTGCACAAAAGCTTGGTGTTTTTTCTTTTTCTTTAGAGCATTCCAGCCATAGGCTGTTCTTCTCAGAACTAAAGAAGCAGCCTTATTTGCAGCCAAACGACGGAGGTGTCTTTAAATTAGAGCCAATAAAAATAAGATAGTAATCCAGAGTCATTCCCAACGAATTACCACAAAGGCAACAGCCACCTAATGAAGACATGTTCTCATTCAGTGCTCTGCGCATTGATTTCCGGCAAACTCTCAACAATGCTGCAGATTTCCCTGCTGCCTCTTAGAAATAAGAGGAGGGTTGAATTTCCAGTAATCCCAAGGCCAACATTAATTTTACAAACTCGTATTGTCCTCTACAAGGAAAAAAAATGGTTTGGGAATGTTTTTCTTTCCAAGCCACTGTGACATGCTGTATGGCAAATACCCTGCAGATTAAATACCAAATGAGGTCAGTGTAACATGAAAGGGAGCCTGCAAGAATCTCATAATCATGACCTTAAGTGTCATAGAGCTACAGCCAACCAGATACTCTTTAAAACTGTGCACAGGACTGTATCAGTAATTAACATGGGAGATTTCTGTGAGCTGCTTTAATTTCACCAAAGAAAAGACCTTGTGCATGAATGTCATACAAAATATGGAGTTCTACAAAAGGCCATGTTAATTGCATTACAAAAATGTAATTTCTTTTTAAAACTGATAATTTTCCTAACTGACAACATCTTTTTGACAGCAGCTTTCAAGCCCCAGGGAAGAGTTGCATTTGTCAATTTACTTTTTTTAAAAATCATTTTGCATTATATAAGGACTGTCTAGCAAATATTTTGGTCAGATAACAAGAATTATTTATCTGCATCATATAAATGCAGTATTTAGTCTGTTACCATTATCAAGAGATGGAGGTAGCAAAAACAACCCCTAATAATATGTTATTTATTTTTTTGTTTGTGTATTTAATTAATTTATTTATTGGCCACCTTTCTGGCTTAGACTCAAGGCTGATTACAAACTATAAATGCAATAGAAAAAAGCAAGAGTCCAGTAGCACCTTAAAGAATAACAAAATTTGTGGCAGGGTATGAGCTTTCGTGAGTCATTGCTCAGTTCTTCACATCTGAAGAACTGAGCAGTGACTCACAAAAGTTCATACCCTGCCACAACTTTTGTTGGTTATTAAGCTGCTATTGGACTCTTGCTCTCTTCTGCTGCTATAGACAGACTAACACAACTACCCATCTTGATCTATAAAAACAATGCAATTAGCCAGCAAAATTAAAAATTGGAAGACAAGGCAGGGGAAAAACCCAGTCTAATACATGACATACCATAACTGCAGAAAATGAATTACAGAAGTAGACAAGGCAGCAAAAGCATGATGATACACATAATGAACAGTGCAATAGACTACAATCCTCCTGAACCATTCCATTATACTGTAGCCTTCTTTCCTTAATAAAAATGCCCTCCTGAACATTTCTGATTTACACATTCTGCAGAATGACAGAAGTTTGTGGGCCTCCCTGACCATGCCATGCAACAGAGAAAGTTTGGGTATGGGCCACTGTTGTTTTTACCAGGGTAGCACTATCAGAAATCTTTGCTCATATGATTAAAACTGTTGCAGCAGTGCATAGCAGGAGAGGCAGTCCTGCAGGTCCAAGGGCCATGAACCTGGTAACCAATGGAGTGACTGCAGAATACTCCACCTAGCTCCCAGGAATAACCAAGTGGCAGTGTCCTGTACCAGTTGGAGCTACTGAGGTGGTTTTAAGGGCAGACCCCTGTAAAATGCATTACAGTAGTCTAGCCGCAAGGTAACTGTGGCATGGATGAATAAAAAGATACATTTAAACTTTCGAAGCAAGTCTTTTCAGAAATGCCTGTTTACTGCAACGTAGTACTAGAAGTTGTTTTTTTCACTGAAGGCCACACAATTTTGTATTGTACAAATTAATGTATTTTCAAAATGTATAGATTGCGTACTTACAATTCAGTGTAAAATGCCATATTCCTTTAGGCCAGTGGTTTAATAATGTGATTCAGAGAAGAAGGGCATTTCATGGAAGCTAATCAGTTTCCCCAGTGAGAAGCTTGGTGAGAGCAGGCCCGTTTCCCTGGAAGAGAGCTTGGCCACCTCTCTTCTTGTGCCTTGAAGCATGCAGCTTTGGCAGAGTGTTTGGCATTCAGAGGTCATAGTGGAACGCTTCTTCCACAGTTCTCTTTGTGTGTGAACATTACCCTGGACCATGCAGAGTTAGTGATGTCACTGAATTTCATAACTTTCTGGTTCATAATTTGTGCACTTCATATTATTAGATGTATTGTATTTTACTTCATTTGAAACTTTTATGTGCCAGTTTTCCAAAGGCTCTTTTTACAAATATAAAGGCAAAAATCCAGTAGGCGTAATCACAATAAAAATAAAATGACCATTGGCCAATTCTAAAAGCTTAGTCTTATACCACTTCCTAAAAGCACATAGGGTTGACAACCTCCAGGTGGTGGCTGGAGCTCTCCCACTACTGCTCTCCAGATGACAGAGATCAGTTCACCTGGAGAAAATGGCTTCTTTGAAAGGTGGACTCTGTGGTATTATACTCCATTGAAGTCCTTCCCCTCCCTAAACCCCACCCTCTTCAGGCTCCACCCCCAAAATCTCCAGATATTTCCCAACCTGGAGCTGGTAATCCTTAAAGCAAACCAGGAGAAAGCTCTTCCCGTAAAGGCCTGCTTCTCACCTTGACAAATTCATACTTCAAGCAAGAATTAAGTGTAAAACAGGCCCGACAGGAACAATGTTGTTGGTGTAGTGGCCAGTATTGGGAGAGCTGGAGAGAGAGGTGGGACTAGAACATGAATGGTTTTAAATATTATATGAGCAGCAACTCACATTGGCCCAGAACCATGTAGGCTATGTATGTTTGTAACCTAGACATTACAAGTAATTGAAGATGCTCCTCCACAGTCAGTGTTTGCAATAGCCAGGTTACTTTATAGGTGTATGAGCAAACTTTTTTTAATGTTAGTCTTATATCTGTGATATACCCAAGTTTACAATATAATGTTATAGCAGGTCTTAAATCGTTGCAGAGTACCAATAAATCTTTGACTTGATGAAGAGATCATGGATACTATCACAGTCTTAGGGGTGCTGAAGGATTAAGGATACTAGAACTTTGTGAAATACTCAGTTGGGTAGCCGTGTTGGATTGAAGCACTAAAACAAAGTTTGAGTCCAGGGTACAAAAGCTTATACCCACAATCAATGTTCCCTCTAAACTGTGGGGTCTTGTGAGCAAAGATTGTGAGCCACTGGCATTAAAGTCGTGAGCGAGCAATTTGGCTGCTGCATAAATTAGTTTGCTCTGGAGCCATCCTTCCTGAGCTAAGGCAAAAATGTGTGAGCCGGAGGTTAAAAAACTGTGAGCTAGCTCCCACTAACTCACCTTAGAGGGAACACTGCCCACAATTAAACTTTGTCGGTCTTAACGGTGTCACTGGAATCAAACTTTGTTCCTTTGTGAAGTATTGTTTAGGATCTGATCAAGAACTATTGCCCTGCTATACTATACTCCTGCTGCTCATCATTTAGTTGAGTCTGATTCGGGTCATAGAGAATGGTTCAAAAAATCCAAGCAGTGACTCTGACCTGGATAGCCCAGGCAAGCCTGATCTCATCAGATCTCGGAAGCTAAGCAGGGCCGACCCTTCCACAGGTTGCCATGACTTCCAGGCACGGGCACACATGCACACACAAAATGCAAAAATACAAAATAATAATAATAATTCCAAGCAGTGAGGCCAGATTTGTAGAAATATATGAACTATAAACAAAAATATATATTGGGGGAGAAAAAAAACTAAAAATGTAGAGGCAATGTCGGCTTCTTTATAAAAAATGTGCCACCAGGATCTCTTGAGACTATGTTGTGAGATAGTGATCATTCTGGGGGTAGCTAGGTAACCCATAATTTAATATTGCCAAGGATTCCAAACCTTATTTAGTGGCATCATGGGAAAAGGGGGAAAGGGACGTACTAACATTTTTAAAAAATAGGAGAAAGGGAAGGTAAAGCTGGAGAGGGAGGAGCAGAAAAGGTAAAAAGAGAAAGGGAGGGGAACAGAAAAAGATGGGAGAGTGAGTGGGGGCAGAGGGTACCCAGAGACAAAGAGTAATGGATAGGTAGGTAGGTGGACAGGAGAGAAGGCAATCAGAGGGCCTGCCAGGGAAAAGATGAAAATGAAGGGAGAGACGGAATGAGAAAATGTAAGTCCTCTCCTCCCATGTTCTTATAGATTCCCCATTTGTGCACCCATTGTTCTTTGCCAATGTACAAAATATAACCCAAGTTTTACATTATTTTGGTAATTTTCTCAAAGCTTTAATCATTGTTTGTTTTTCATGTTAAAAGGTAGGTCCCCAATTAGAAAAAGGTTAGAGATCAGAAAACAAGTGTCCAAAAGGTGGTTTTAAAAAGTACTGTGGTTTCATTGTACAGTAGGTCTTCACCATCTGCACATTTGTGACTTGCAAATGTACTTATTTCTCGTTCATGCTCTGATCATGTGATGTAGCTAGCTTTAAGTACGCACAGGGCTCTTTTTGTAGAAAAAGCCCAGCAGGAACTTATTAGCATAATAGGCCACATCCAACAGCAGGAACTCATTAGCATATTGGGCCACACACCTGACAGCACAGCTCATTAGCACATTAGGCCGCACCCCCATGTTACCAGAAGTGTGGTTATCCAGCCACACCCACCTTTTGCTTGTTATTCTGTTTACTTTGTTTGTTGTCAAAACCCAGGGCTTTTTTGTAGCAGGAACTCCTTTGCATGTTAGGCCACACACCCCTAATGTTGCCAATCCTAATGAGTTTCTGCTGTTGGGTGTGGCCTATTATGCTAATGAGTTCCTGCTGGGCGTGGCCAACTTGGGAGCCAGCCGGAACTCCGTTCCTGTGCGTTCCTGTCCAAAAATAGCCCTGAGTACGCAACTACTTCCTGTCTGCTTATTCAATCAACAAATGGAGAAGAACAGCAGGTGCTGGTGTTGGCTCCACCCCTTCCCCATCATGACCAACTCAGGCAAACATAGCCAGACGTCTTGTGCAGCCCAGTCTCCCTGCTGGGCATGGACTGGATTATTTGTAGGGTTGCTGCGGTTGCCAGACCTGGAGGACTCATTCAGCAGCAGCAAAAAATTGCCAGCGGCCACTTTGCTTGCCTGGCCAGCCAACCCAATAGCAACACTGCGGCTAAGCCAAGTGCTATAAACAACTTGCCCTGGCCAGACCATGTCAGAGGGCCGAGAGGAGGAGAGGGAATGGAGCAGGAGAGGCAGGGCCTTTTACAGTCCACCCTTACCGGTATTTGTAGATCTCGCCATTTGCAGTGATCCTGGGGGAAAATTTCACACAAATGGTGAGGGGCTGTTGTAATTATCGTGAAGATGCCAGTAGTGTCTGAATTGTATGTATGCATAGAAGGATAACTAAGCAGGCAATAGGGGTCTCTGAGGCCATTTGAAAAGATCCTAGAAACCATTGATGGTCCCTGGACCAGTATTTCTTTTGTTAACAATTTCACAGACTCCATGGATTTGTCTTTAATTGTTAATTATAATATACTTGCATTCCTATACATCACATTTCATGCCTATTCTTTTCAGCTATATCCAGGGCATTAGATCTGGAATTAAGAATTCATAACTTATTGACTTGGGTGAGATTGGCAGCCACATGATATCATTTTAAATTTGAGACTTTTAGCCTTCTATTTTTGTAAGGCTTGAGGGAAGCTTGTTTCCTAAGCTATGGATTTCCATGCCTCCATTGCAATCACTCTGTTATACAGAAATATTTCTCTGTTTGCATCTGCAGGGCAAAGTGAATAGCTGAGCTCTCTGTTCATCTTTATTGCACTCATTTGTCCTCAGAGATTAAGGAGGTATTTATCCTAGCATGTGATGCCTTTCTGTGTATTTAACACAATATTCAAGGAAGTATTAAGACAGGCCTTACTTATAATTGGTATTGAGTAGTGAACGTGAGGTTGTTAAATGCTATTTTTATTTCCTGTTAGAAACTCTTCCTTCCTCATGTCCTGTTCCAAGATTCCACCACCCATGTCCCAGAGAAGTAGTTCTTGGTTGGATTGTGGGTGAAGACAATTTATTTCAGGATGAAGCTCCTCCTTCTGCAGCAAAGACCTTTCTTAGGGAGGAAGTGGAGGAGTAATCCCTGCTCATCCCCAAAATAAATTGCATCAAGGAGGGTTTCTCTAGATCACAGTGGTGATCTTCTCCACAGTGTTGTAAGTTGTTTTTTAGCAGGAGGGTTATCACTTCACCATTTCATGTGTATGGAAGACTGCACCTTAATTTAGCTACCCAACTTACTGATTTAATTAGAAAATGTCTATGCTGCCTTACAGAACTGGCTCAATGTGGGTTATGAAATAACAACCAAAAAAAGCACTGTATAAATAACGCAATCAAAGGCACTATACTGAAGTGCAAAGGAACAAAGAATATGTATATAACACAAATGTGTACAAACACATACAATATAGTGTATACATATGACATACAGCTGGCACACAGGACATAGGACAAAGACTCCAGATTCCAATCTTCGTTTCATTGATACTTCTTCAGTTGTACCATACAGCTTCATCTAGTGCTCAATGTATAGAAGCCTTCATGTTATTATGCAGGGAAAAATATCCACAATTCACATCAAACTAGTTTAAGCAGGGCAACCAATCATCAGTAAAAGAACATTCTTACATTGTCAGTAATCTTCTCCACAGAGTTGTAAGTTGTTTTTTAGCAGGAGGGTTATCACCATTTCATGTGTAAGGGAGACTGCACCTTAATTTAGCTACCCAACTTACTGATTTAGTTAGAAAATGTCTATCCTGTCTTAGAGAACTGGCGCAATGTGGGTTATGAAATAAAACATGATAAAATATGAAACAGCATACATTTATTAACAATAAGCTATTGAAAACCCAATCAGGACATTTAAAAACAACATCAGCCCCTTAAATAAAAGTCTGTGGGAAAATAAACATCTTAGCCTGGTTCCTAAAACAGAGTAGGGTAGGTACTAGGTGAGCCTCAAAGGGAAGGGCATTCCACAAGCTGTGCCTAACAATATAAGGTGTAGAAATATTCTTATATTGAGAGATGTATGGATAACATAACAGTTAATTCAAAAACGCGGGGAGATTCTCCCATTTAATGTTTAAAAAAAAGGGAAGGGCATTTCACAAGTTTGGTGTCACCTCTAAAATAGCCTTGTCTCTGATCTCCATGCATCTTGCTTCTACAGAAAGAGCTTGTGAATAGGATCTTAACTTGTGGGCTGGTATAATCAGAGCTTTGAAATTACCGGCCAGTCAATAATTGCTGCTAAACTAATATTTCTTAGACCCTCATAGAAAATAGTGGCCCTTTAAATTCGAAAAGGACCTGAACACCGACTAACAGCTGTAAGGCACTCCTTCCCCCACCTCAGCTGCTGCTCTTACCTTCCATAGATTTATGGCCATTCAGGGGTGACTCTGCAGTCAGTATGGTGTTGGCCCAGGGAATTTGAATGTGGCTTTGAGCCGCATCTTTTTCTGTTCCAGTGTGGGTTTGGTAAAGCAGCGGAGTGAATGCTAGATGCAGACTGGGCCATAGTTTAGTCCATGATAAGAGCAGCCTGCTTGGAACCACCAAAACCCACATTCAGTTTACAAGCAGCCACTTGGCCATTTGTTCACAAACTCACTTTGCATGATAAATTCTATATAAGTTTAGTTTATTGTCTTAGCCATTGGCCATAACAACACAAAATAAATCAAAGCACAACCAACAGTATACATCAGTAACTTACAGTAAGTCCTATACCCAGTCTTATCTTTTTCGCCGCCAGTGCAAACAAAGCCATTCTGCTAGTAACATGTGCATCAATATCAGAGAGCAAGAAAACGGTCAAATCCTGCTCTGAAATTCCATTATACCAAGGTACAATAGGATAAA
>NW_015170293.1:361826-415579 GCF_001447785.1 Gekko japonicus | reverse complement strand
AGCATTGCTGGAATTATCTTGCTCATGTATAATTTAACAACCGGGTCGATCATACCTCCACCCCTAGAGAAGTAAAACTTCAACAAAGCCCTAGATTGTTCATGGTAGCGGTCTTCAGTTGTGTGATATGGGGACGCCAGGAGAGGGTTTCTGAAAAGATTATACCCAGATATCTGTATGTGCTACATTGCTCAATTGGTGTACCAAGAATGCTCCACACGGATTTCTTGGGTCTTTTCCTGAAAACTAGCACTTTAGATTTGGCATAGTTTATTTGCAGGGCTTCTGCCCTGCAGTATTCACCCAGTTTATTAAGTAACCTCCTCAGACCAATCTTCGTTACAGAGAGAAGAGCCATGTCATCCGCATACAAAAGAATTGGAACTTTGTATTGCCCTATGGCTGGTGGCATAAATTCGCTACCTTCCAAACTGGCAATTAGGTCATTCAAATACAAGTTGAACAGGGTGGGAGCTAGCACACAACCCTGTTTCACTCCCTTGTGCACAGGTATATCTTCCGTAAGCCAGCCCTCCCTTCCGACCTTGACCTTGACTTTGACAGTGGTGTTATTGTGCAGCAGGCCAATTAATTTAATCAACCGGGGATCAATACTTACGTTCCTAAGTTTCTGCCATAGTCTGCCTCTGTCTAGAGAATCAAAGGCTGATGCTAGATCGATAAAGGCAGCGTACAGGGCCTTTGTGGGGCCCCTAACCGCCAAAGAGGCCAGGGTGTATAAAGTTTGGCAGTGTTCAATAGTTGAGTGCTCTTTTTTGAATCCAATTTGAAGGGGATGAATTAAATTATTCTCTATAACTTGATCTTCAAGTTTATTTTTTAAATGACTACTATATAATTTAGAAGCAACTGGCAGTAAACTAATTGGCCTATAATTACACGGATTGCACTCTTCACCCTTCTTATAAATTGGGACAATAATACTAGTGGTCCAACCCTTAGGGAGTCTGCTGGTTCTATCAATCAGGGTAAAAAGCTTAGCCAACATTGGAGCCCACCAATCAATAAATGCTTTAAAGCACTCAATTGGGATTAAGTCCTCGCCGGGAGATTTACCGCTGGGTGTGGATTCGATCAATGACCTCACCTCACGCTCAGTTACCTCTGGCCAATGTGGTAGTGCGGAAAGAGAGGGATTTACCTGGTTATTCTCACAATCAGAACTAAACTAAATTCTACATGTACTACTCTGCAGATGCAGTCTTTCACAGCAGGGTACCACAAAACATTTCGAACTAATCTAACTCTTCCACTTGCAAAGATACTTCTCTTAGATATACCAAAGTAAACTATTTCACCAAGTGAGAACAAAAGAGGGTGGGGGATGGACAGAGTGCAAAATTTCATTCCTTTTTTTAATGGTGATAAATAGTCACAAAAATCCCCATCCCAGAGCATGGATGGGGAGATATTTTTGTGACTATTAATATTGATCATTATTGAATGTGTATGTAGTATTATCAATATATGTAGTGGTTTACAGAATAACAGAGATGAAAGAGAGACATTCCTGCCTCAAGAAGTTTCCAGTCTAAAATTTGAAAGTGTGGGAGATAGCAAGGGAGGGAGGCACGGCTATAGGGGCAATGTAAAAGAGTGGGATGATGAGAGATCCAAGAATCACAGGGATGCATGTCTTTCTCTGTTTGTTTTCAACTACAATCTCCTTCAGCCTCTTGATGTCATCAGTTCATTGTGTTTTCTCCCTTTTTGGCAATACCCACCATATTTTGCAAGTAATAGTTGTCCAACTGGAGTTGAAGTACATTTTGTATATTTGGTGAACTTTATTGTTTTTACATAACACACTGAAAACATTAATGGCCAGATTGTGAAATCATTAGTCATGCTTGTTTGCAATAACTAATTTACTTCATGGGCAGTCTCCTTTGCTGCCTACAGAGTTTCCTGTTTCCCTGTGTGAAGGGATCACATTCTGGCCCTACTCAACATGGAACCCACTTTCCTTAGTGTATCTCTTTGCCCATCTAGATGGTGTTGCAATTCTACATATGAAATGGAAGATTACTGGAGGCTTAGTTTGAAATTCTGTCTTCAGAGTGAGTTTGTTGCAAGAGTTCCATTTCAACTGACATAAGCTTGGTAGAAATATCCACAGGAATTATGGCTGGTTGCTAAGTAAGGGCACTCAAATTTTGTCAATTCTAGCTTGGAAATAATCTGATGAGACATACAAAAAATGGGCTGTTTGTATAGGTGATGTCACATTATCAGCCCATTTCTGTGCATCAAACCTTGAAAAGGCCTAAATCAATCTGGACCCTTTTCCAGACCCCAGTACATATCCCACCAGAGTTTTACTACAGGGAAATTAGTAGATCCACAGATTGGACTGGGTGAAGCCAGTGGCCTGTATCCATTGAGCAAAGTTATAACCTTTCTTCCATCTTAAAGAGCCTTTGTCCATCTTAAGTTTGAGGGAGGCTCCCTAGGCTGGAGAAAGCTTCCTTAGGCTACAGGGAGAAAATGCTGTCCTGAAATTTATTTGGGTCCAGATGATTGGTTTCATCCAGAATTGTAGGCTGTGGGGCTTGGATGGTGATTGTCTTATCTCAATTTATAGATGGTCTAGTGCCTGGAGAAAGATTCACAGTGTCTTCGTGACAGGGCATTTTGTAGTTGTTCTTTAAGTGTGCAAAGACAAAACACCTGTCAGTCCAAAAAAGGTCACATTGCCTTATGTTTTGAGGTAGGCAGAACCCTTCCAGTGCAATCCTAGAGCTAGTCAGAATGAAAGCTAAACAGCTAGGTTTTACCCACATTGAGACAATTTGAAATAAGACATTACCCACATTGAGACAATTTGAAATAAGTGCTCACCTTCATATGGCCATTCATCTATTAAATGTTATACATATATAGAGTCAAAGCTTGTGTTTTTCTGACTATTCTATCTGTTTTCCCAAATCACTTCTGAAATGCATCAAGGTAAGAGGAAAATTCCTGCATTTGTGGTGGAATACTGAGTGTTTTTTGTTATATTGTCTGGTTTGGTATAGCCAGGAACCTTACCTTAAGTAGCAGAGTGCACAAGGCTAAAAATGCAGCAAAACTGGGTCTAGGTGTGGCAGCAGATTTACAAAGTTACACAAAGCCAGTAGTCAGATTTAAAAAACAATAAGCTACTTTTATTAAAGTAAATACATTCTAGAGAGTGAAGGTAAGAGATAGAGATAAATTACCTATTCTAGCTAACTAGATGGTGTTGGATGCTGGCACATGTCCAACCTCAATGGTGCAAGATTGAGATCATGCACCTTTTTTGTGTGTGAGTGAGACACAAGTGTATGTGCAGAAACAGAGGAAATTGCCCTCAAGAGTATCCTTCTACTTCAAAGGAAAGGATGCTCTATGTGTCCTGACCTCTTTATCTGTCTGGCCTCTCTGTGCTATCTCTCAAGCCTGAGACAGGAGACAGTACAAAGCAGGCCCGTAGCTTCGGTGGGGCTTTTGGGGGGGCTCTGTTCCCTTTCTTAAAGGCACAGCCCCGCAAGAATTTGTCCTGTAAATACTTTTTTAAACCATTTAAAAACATTTTTAAGGTATGCACTCCTTTAAGCAGAGTGGGGTGCTGTAGTTGACTAAGTCCTGCACTGGACAAGGGGGTTGGAGTAGGTGACCTCTAGGATCCCATCTAACTCTGTGTCAAGAAACTAGTCTCCTTTAAGAGAGTTTTTCTGCCTAAGTGTTAGCTTTCTTGACTAGAAGTCATCATCCCCACCTGTTGGCTTGTTACAGGAATTGTTGCTTAGGCTAGCAGAAGTGATTAACTTGCAGCATCTGAGAACTGTCATCTAAAGTGATTGACAGCTTGCAATTTAGAAATCTATCCTGGTAACAACTATCTATTGGCTAAGAACATCTATGTAGAATAGATAGCTTAAGAAGACTCAGAGAAAGAAGAGATTACCTTGAAGCTCTCTTCAACTTCCACCCTGCTGCTATGCTTCCAGAGAATGCCAGTTGAGATGCCAGAGCTATGTGCCTGATAGGAAAAGTAGTGAGTAGAATAGCCAGCTAGGTTTTTTTAAATTTTGGTTTGCATTCCTTGCTGAACTGTATATATTCCTTTCCCTATCTATGGCCCTGGTCACACGGCAAAGTTACCACAGGAGAGGCACGGAAGGTGGGCGGATTATCCGGGCGTGATCACACCCCAACATCTGGGAAGTGGAGCACACCCGTGGCTTATCACTGACAATGCACATTTAAAAACTAGTACCTCCAAGGTACTAGTAAATGTTTGCCACGGACTGCCTCCAAATGCTCGTGGTGTGATCGCGCCAGCGCATGACATTCCCCTCCGGTCCCTCGTTCACCCGCTGGCACCGAGGGAAGGACCCGTGCTGTGCCACCGGCGCGTCTGATCGTGTAATCACGGATCAAACTGTGCCGGGGCAATTAGCCATGCCTCCCCCCCCACAATATCCAGCCCGTGTGCCCGGGGCCTATGTGTTGTTTGTCCTTTGTTTTTGTAACAAAAGTTTTATGTGTTTTTATACAAATTGGAGTGAGTTTACTGGTCAAACCCAGATAAGTATTTCCAGTGCCACGCCTACCATCTACCACAAAATTTATTCTCTCCTCCCTTCTTTCTCAGCCTGCTATTGTCACACTCTGGGGCTAAGATTTGCAGAAGCCTCAATGCTTGGATTTTAAAAGGCTTGATTTCACAGTAGCTGAGTCTCCAATTCCAACTTTATTTATTTGTTGTATTGATGTCCCACTTTTCTCCCCAATGGGACCCAAAGCAGCTTACCTCATTCTCCTCTCTTCTTTTTTTCCCTCACAACAACCCTGTGAGGTGGGCTAGGCTGAATGTGTGTGACAGGCCCAAGGCCACCCAGTGAGCTTCCATGGCACAAGTGAAGATTCAAACCTGGTTCTCCAAGATCCTAGTCCAACACTTTAACCACTACACCACACTGGGGGTGCGTTCAGATAAACAACTAATACCACCATTGGCCCAGCTCAAATTTGATCCCAATCTTTTTTTATCCGGTGTTGCTCGACCAGACAACTCCCCCCGTGAATCACCTTACCATGTGCTGTCTCCACTGTGGATTGTCTAAATGGCATCCCCCTGAAGGAACCGTACGGTTGGTTTTTTTAAAAATAAAAATCCGTTGCGCATGCGCATATGTGCTTCACTGTGTGCTTCATTTTCCACGCGTGCACAGAACCGTGTGGTTAAAGCACCGCCTGAGGGATATGTAGCCGAAATCCCTATGCCTCCCCATCTCTCACCATGGATCGACCAATAAGACAGTCCAAGCATACTCAACTTCTTCTTTCAGTTTCAATTCTGATGCAGACGGCCAGGGCTGGATGAAATGAGTCCCGACCATCCCCCCTGCCCTGGAGAACTGGGTCAGTGGAGGGATTGCTTTGCTTGGGGAAAGACCTACATTGTCCTCCCTCAAGGTCTAATTTCAATTAATGAGGTTCATTAATTTAACGGACCATTAATTAACATGAAATTGTCCTGAACACTTAAGTGGAGCTCTGCGGCTATCACACATTTATGCATTTATGCGCATATCGCTTGGAGAATTTTTGGGGGGCTGATTGCACGCTGGAATGATCAAACAGAGGAAAATCCATCATTGGCCTATCGGCAAGCAACAGCACCAGACTTTCACCGGTATCTTTTAAGTAAGACTCCCTGGCAGTGCAAAATGGGCTGAGCACGGGAGTGGCACCTTTCCCAGATGTCACTGTCTGATCACTCCCTTTAAATCTGCCAGGCATTCATTACTGGGTCAGATGTAAAGACCCATCTGAACACAACCTGGCTCACTAACTGGAGTTAATTTGGACCTTCTGGAACTTGGTTCACTTCTGGAACCTGGCTCACTAACTGGAGTTAATTTGGACCTTCTGGAACTTGGTTCACAAGGAAATAGTGAATATTTCCATCTAATTTTTTAAAAAATGTTATCTTCATAAATATTTATTGCTACAGCCAGAATGACATTAGTGTACATGTGGAAAGTTTTAGTTTGCAATGACAATGGAAGAGATTACAATTTATAAATATGTGGTTAAAGAAATCTTGGAGACATGATACATTTGTAGGAACTTGGTCACCGTTTACAAAATTTTGGAATCAATGTAATCCATCACATGGTAAAGCTTGGGTTTTATGATTTTGATATCAGGATGGCTGTACTTTTTCTGAGATACCTTTTTATTTCTCTTGTACAATCTAGGCCTTATTAAGGTTTATTGTATATATTATATGTACATATTGTTATTATTTTAGTAAACAAAATGTTTTTAAAATACTGAAGAGGTTCTCTTATTCTTAAGCTTCCCTTTGAATTTGCATTAGCAACAACTATATACCAAGCAAATATCTTGTTCTCTCATTGCTGTATCTCTTCCTATGAAGAACTGCAGATGTTACATAAATGTAGTGTAGCAGCTTTGGTCATGAAGAACACCATGTTTGACGTTTGCTTTTGGAAAAATGGCTTTTATTTTGCCTGAAATGTAGAGAAGTACCAGAATGCAAGCCTTGCCATTTGCGGGCTTACTAAAAGCTGCCATCTACTCTCCCTCCATATCTTCCTTTGCTGACCGGATGCTATGTTTGAAGAGGCAAGCACCTTGGCTAAAAGGTCGCCTGGGATGCTACAAATACTATCTACACTATTTATGTCTGAGGAGTAATTACAATGGAATTTAAAGACCTGGTTTTTATAGACAACAGAAAATGTTCTGTATATATTAAAACTATGAATCCTTTCCAGACCCTCTTCTTATTTGGCTGTAGAGGAAATTCATGAAGTTTTTCATACAGTCAGCCAAAACCATTTACAGAAAAACCCTGGGTGGTATTCATAGTGCTAATATCCAAATATAAAAAGGGCATGATTTCAGTTTTTACACGATTACTGTTTGTACAGTTATGAAAGAGTTATGAGTTAGCTTAGACATTTTAGTGATGTAAAGCAGGATAGTATAATGACAGGAGCCAGCTGCATTGATGCTGGGGAACAGAAATATTTTTAGGAATATCTTGCTGGAACTAGGTGGTGTATTTTGCAGTTCTTTGGTAGACAGATGTGTGCAAACAATACAGAAAGAAATAGGAAGGCATATGGTAAGAAAGTGGGTTTATGTGTAGTCATAATGTTCAGTTTCACTTCAAATGTATGTTTATGCCACCAATGAAATATGTAACTATCACAGAGCATGTCTGGACAGCAGCTTCCTGTCTTCACCACTGGGTTCCATAATGCACACCATTAGGACAGTCAAAAATATGTTCATAAGAGGGACCCACTTTCAGTATTGGGATTTACACCTGTTAGATCACTGGCTGCATTGGCATTTAGGAGTCTTGTTCCCAGAAACAGCAGGTAAAGTCATGATACTGTACCGCCTTAGTTTTACATGCTTTCCCCCTTCCAATTAGGGTCTGTGTGGAGAAATGCTTTTTATTTTGCCTGTGGGCTTGACACAAGCCCCCATTTAGTTTTAAAAGTCTTTCTCTCATATGAAATAAGTCAAGCAGGAGAGGGGAAGTCAGTTTGTTTGCTTCCAGATATTGTCCAAGTACCAGCTATCAAAGCTTTGAAAATGCTAATGGCCCTCCTGGCTGGAGACAATGAAATAGTCAGCTCACACCTTGGCTGGAACCTAACACCTAGAAAGACACAGAGGCTTTGAGGTGCAAGGGGCTAAACTGTATCTTCCTGAAAATTTCAGGAAAGGATGCTTTGACCCACAAGGGAGTTGGAAAACAGAAGACAAAACCCCTGGGCACAAAGTAAGAAGGGCCATTTTGGTGGGTCCATTCTGGCTGAATATATATGGAGGAAGGAGTTCTCATGCCTTCATTTCAATGGCTGCCGTTGCCATGTGGAGCAAACAAAGAACTGGCTGCCTAGACAAAGACTCCAAAGCAATGGGAAGTTTTTAGCAAACTAGTAAGTTAAAGAGCCTACCTTAGAATAAGATCAGCTAGGGCATGTACAGAGTGAGGAATAGGGTGATTGTATGATTATACCTTTCTTTTATATTCCTTGCTCACTCTGTTTCTGTGCAGAGCGTGTATGCATGGGATTTTTACTTTTAACAAAATATTTACTATTTTGAATGCTGGTAGTTGCTCTCCATACTGCATAGACCTCCACTATTCAAAGATTTAAAATGGGCGCCAAGAAAAGGGAGGCATTCAGTTGCTAAATCACTGTTTCCCCAAGAGTGTGCATAGACATATGTATTTTTAGTGGCCCGGCAGGGCTCTTTTTGTAGCAGGAACTCCTTTGCAAATTAAGTGACACACCCCCTAATGTAGCCAATCCTCCAAGAGCTTACAGAGCTCTTCTTACAGGAGCCACTGTAAGCTCTTGTAGGATTGGCTACATTAGGGGGTGTGTCACTTAATTTGCAAAGGAGTTCCTGCTACAAAAAGAGCCCTGGGCGAGCCTATTATGGAAACATGCTGTTCACCTTGTTTTATGCAGACTGTACAATCATGTTCCCTGTATCAAGGAGAAAGGTAGGGTGCATCCATTTGTAGTGATTCTTCATTTCCCTGTCATCACTGCTGCAAATGCAGAGGCATTTGCTCTGGCAGTGACACATCCACACAGGAATTTTGTGTGCACTTTTCAGCATCAGCCACCAATTTCTCAACAATTTTCACCTGCCCTATCACTGGAGGGTTTCTTGAGGGCCTTTTAAAAAGTCAGTATTTACTATTTCACTCTAGAACAATAACACTGCTAAAATCTACTAGTTGCCTCAAGTTCAAATATAAGGGGAACTATCTCCACTGTGAAAGGGTTAGATACTTTTTTAAAAAAAAAAAGAAAGCTGGGTGCTCAGAGGAACTAGTAGATTATGGCTATATTGTTGTAATATTATTTCACTGTAGTGCCGGAGCAATTTTTAAGAAGTTCTCAGGTGCCATGGCAGGGGAAATGGGCCTGAGGAGCTGATGGAAGTAAAATGGCAGCAAGGTGAGTAGGACTTCAAAAACTATGCACCTTCCTTTTCGGGCCGGTTGGTAACATTGTGTTTCCTTTCCTGAAAGATTATACCAAACAAGGTTTGAGGAAGAAAGTGCTAAGGATGTGTTAAGCCTGGAAAGTGGACAAATAGAGAAACCACTAAGGACAAATAGAGGAGTTTGGAAGCCAAGGTAGAGAAAAGCCTCCACATAAAAACAGACCCTTTCTTGTCTGCAGGCAATGAGTCTGTTAAGAACACTGATTGTATGGCCTGTGCAATAATCAAGAAAATATCTCTCCCTGTGTCATTTTTTCAGGTCAGGACTACAGGTTTAATTACTGGTTGTGTCCTAGCATAAATGTCTTAGGTGCGCGTTGCATTTCTGTATAAGCAGTAGAAGTCTGATTGTTGACCTACGCTGTGTTTGTTGTGCTGGGACTTAAGGGGAGAATGGTTTATTTCATTTCAGTGATGAGAGGTGCACTCCCCCTTCTGGGTGTACAGTTCTCCCACAAAGGTGGTGTGGTGAAGGGACTTTGAGGGAATAACTGAGTTGTGAGGCCAGTTCATCACTTTGACTGGAATGGATGTATACTGACACATCGACTTTGCTTCTGTACCTTCTTGATGAACTCATAACAGAACATTATGTCTTGGATTCTTTAGGATATTTAATGATTTATAGGCAGAAACCACCCATGGGATCGTTTAAATATGTGATGCATACAGTGAACGTTTAACTCCCCCCACAGAACTTCCTATTAACCAGCCTGCCCTCCCAGTTTGGTGTAGAGAGCCAGATTGTTGTAATTGTTAAGAGCAGTGGACTCTAATCTGGAGAACTGGGTTTGAGTCCCCACTCCTCCACGTGCAGCCAGCTGGGTGATGTTGGGTCAGTCACAGTTCTCTCAAAGCTATACTCTTAAGGGCAGTTTCTGTCAGAGCTCTCTCAGCCCCACCTACCTCACAGGGTGTCTGTTTGTGGGGAGAGGAAGGGAAGGAGATTGTAAGCCACTCTGAGACTCCAAGCGAAGGGCGGGGTATAAATCCAACTCTTCTTCATCATCATATTTCAGTAATACTCTTATGGGATGACAGAAGCAGACTAAAATGTTTTGGGCTCTGAGGAAGAAAATCCAAATGGTGGTGATACAAAGACAACATTTTTTCACACAACAGTGTGACCAGGTATCACAGGGAGATGAACTTTGGTCCCAATCTGAATTGGGCCCTGCACATCTTGGAGTTCCATTCCCAAGAGGGAACTTCCAAAACATTGTCTGACTGAAAATCCTCATGGTACAACCAAGAGACAACTGTAACGTGTGGCTGGACTCTTCGTCTAATGCTGTCCCCTTTGCTTTCTCTTATATAGAGGAATGGTTGCCATTCATTCCTAAGGGAAATGTAGAGCACTACACTTGGGAACACAGTGCAGTAAGGGTAAAACCTACTGTCCATCAGTGATGCTGGATGGCACAACCCTCACTGGCAATACAATTGTGGATTGTAAATCTGTGTTCAGAGGACCTCCCCAGGTTCTTGTCATCATATTCACAGGGATACTGCTAGTGAGCTATAGGAATCGCCAGTTTGCTGCCTTTGCATCTATTGTGACCTGATGTGAGGGGGCTCCAGCTGAGTGACCTTGGGTCAGTCACAGTTCTCTCAGAGCTATTCTCTCAAGAGCAGTTTTCTCAGAGCTCTCTCAGCCCCACCTACCTCGCAGGGTGCCTGTTGTGGAGAGAGGAAGGGAAGGAGATTGTAAGCTGCTCTGAGACTCTGAGTGAAGGGTAGAGTATAAATCCTCCTCCTCTCCTCCTCCTCCTCCTCTTCTTCCTCTTCTTCCTCTTCTTCCTCTTCTTCCTCTTCTTCCTCTTCTTCTTCTTCTTCTTCTTCTTCTTCTTCTTCTTCTTCTTCTTCTTCTTCTTCTTCTTCTTCATAGTAAGGCTGACCATGGAGGGAGGAATCTCTGGGATGGCAAAGGTGGTGGTGGGGAACATGCTAATGGCATAAAGTAATCCAGAGACACAATCTCTATAAAAAGCAAGGGAAGACCTCTGATGTAGTGAGTGACAAATAAAACGGGGAAGGTTAAAGCAAGGTGTTAAAGAGCAGTGTAAACTGAATAATGCTTTCCTTCATGGTGCTTTTTTTGAAGAGGTCTTGTGAGCTAGATTGGGCGTTGAGTGAAAAGACCATCTGTTGCAGGGGTTTATACCATGATTACACAGAAAATTGAGTTTTTGTGCCAAAAGCAACAGACTTTCAATTATTATTTTTCTCTCTCTCTTGAAGATATGGTTTAACGATGGTCAAATACAGATGTCCATGTTAGCAAATAGAAATGACTGTGTCAAGAAGCAGAGTTATTAGGAGAATATAATCTAAGCGTAGGGAGTTACCTGTGTTCATCCTAATGATACCCATGTTGCAGCTTTGCTACCTCCTGACCTTGTCACTCCACTTTGCCTCCATCATTCAAATGAGTCTCAGCAAGCTAGCTCCTGAAAACTTCCACAGACTTAGTAAATATTATTACATCTGTGCTGATGGGAACTAGAAATGGCATTCGGGGTCAAAGGTTTCTTGTTAAGCAAACTGTCATGACCCCTGCTGACATAACTTATTTTCCATTTTCGTTGCTAAAGCAAGTATTAAATTGTGCAGGCTGAGAAAATCCAATTTGTAAAATAACCATTCAAAATAAATTGTAGCTATGAGATTTATAAGACTGGAGCTTTGTTCTCTCTACAAATAAAAGATGGCATCGAATGAGAATCCTGCCCACTGCCTTGGGTATGACTTGCTGATGGTTCGCACTGTTTTTGCCCCAATGCAGTCTCTAGAAGCTGGCAAAATCCTTTTTGCTTGTACTACTATTGATCAAAAAATATTTATTCACACACTATGAATGGCAAGAGAACATTAATGTGTTTAATTAGTGTATAGATTAAGTAATTTATAGATTAAATAAGTAATGAAAGTTTTATGTAGTCCCACACTGGGGACAGTTTGTTGTGTCTCTGCATAATTCCTTGCCTTTTCCTTACTTCCCTTCCAGATCTGTGACATATGCAGAAATGGAAGAGGAGTTGCCATATGAGAGAAGTTCTTAGGGCCAAATGCCATGTGACACTAGAGATCCATGATTGGACCCCTCAGTATACAATAGCACCCAAAAAAAATAGCTGTAGGAGGGGCCAGTATGAATTGGGGCCATTGCCCTGGGGAAAGGAGGCATATTAAGTATGTTCCCCTTCCATTTTACTAGTTGGCTGAAACTGTATCCCTGTGGCAATATTTGGTCCTGCAGGGAAAGAAGACAATAACTAGATAAACTGACAATGGATTCCAGCATCACATATAATGTGTCCCAATGCTATAAGTGACTCAGTTGAACAAGACCAGTGGCAGATCTTGGTCCCTGTTTGGTAGGTAGTTTAAGTCTGAGCTTACTCAAAGGACATCAAAGGACATGACCCAAAGGGCTTTTGGCTCTTGGTCCTTGGCTCATAGCCTGTGACCGTGTACGGACCATCCTGCCAGAACCAGTACCTGGTTGGGTTTACTTTATACTTTATACCCCACATTTCTGGAAGTGGGTCCCAGGTGCATGTTTCTATAGCTGCTTACATTGTGTTGGTTTTTTTTTTTTTAAAAAAAAAATGCAAGCCACTTTGAGTCTCCAGTGAAAGCAGGGTATAAATACTAAATATACAAATAACCTTTTGGGATGATGAGCAAGGAAGCTTGTAATCAGGGACTGATGATGATAGCCATCTCCTGCTCCCCAGCATCAAGTCATCAAAGCCTTTGCACTTGATTTCTAGTTATTGTGGTTAATGCCTGCTGACGGGCTTATTGTGTTGATATGGACAGGTGGGTGTCTGATGATTGTTTAGTTGGTGGTGCACCAGAAAGATTTCTGCTGCATTATGGCTCAAAAATAAACGCAAACAATTGGGCCATGTATTTCCTTAGGAGGAGGTGCTGGTATACACATCTACTGGCTTGACTACCACCTGTCAGAGGTGGATTTGATCTTTGGGGCAGGGTTTGGATGCATAGTATGGGAACCGGCATAGCGATAGAGTGAATATGCACTCCTTGCTTTCCAGTTTGGGAAATCCATTGACTCTGGCTGGTTTTCCTGGATGGAGCTAGCTATGCCTGGTGGTACATATTATAAACTTAAAGTGGACACTTTCCTGGGAATAAGCCCCATTGGTAGACCTGAATAGGATTCTGAGTAGACATACTTAGGATTGCTTTCTTGGTGTACCATTGATTCGATGCCTATGTATTGTCAGGAAGGAGTGAGGTTATTTATTTTGAAACTTATACTCTGCTTTTTCCCCCACTGGGGACCCCAGCGGCATACAAAATCATTCCCCCCTCCTGCTTTTAATCTTCCAGCAACAAGTATGTGAGGTAAGTTAGGCTGAGAGAGAGAGAGTGACTGGCCCAAGGTCACTCAGCCAGCTTCTGTGGCAGAGTGGGGGTTACGTCTATTTACTCTGCCCTCGGCTTCTCAGACTGCTCATTGGAAGTCTCCTAAACTGGGACTTGATCTAGCAAGCAGCCTGAAGAGTGGGGCACCGCTTGACTAAGTTGTGAAATCTGGTCTAATAGAATGTAATCCACCCAAGTCCTGAGTTTGTGCACTGCACTAGCAATTCAAGAAGCAGCATGCAAATACAGGAGCTACCTCTGGGGCACCTGCTTCCAGCTTTGCCAATTCCCTCCATCAAAGGATGGTTATCTACTGGAGCAGCTGTATTGCTCTGGCATACCCAAGCCCTTGGATATACCTAAAGTAGCCCTTTGCATCTCGATTTTTTAACCACTCAGAATTCTAGCTAAATGCTAACATTATTACTGCATGTTGCTCGCCAGGACAGCAGAAACAAGGAGGAATACCGCAAGAACTGGAAGACAGTGTGGGCTCTTTAGGGGACCAGTTCAGCCACAACCAACAGCTGCCAAGCCTAGCTTTAGGCGGTTTAGCTTTGTCAGGGCAATGGAGAGAGATAGAGGCTGCAGGTGCAGGCTAAGGTTCCCTTGAGGTCTCACAAGGCTACTAATTGTCATAAGACTTTAGGGGTATTGACTGAGCATGTGTATCGTTCTGCACTGGTGCATAAGAAACTTAGAAGCAGGCCAGAGGGAAAGTGGTGGGATTCACTCTCCAGACTGCAGACTCAGTGGAGAGGAGGACGAGGAGGAGAAGAAAGAACCAGAACTGGAACCAGAGGAGAAACCAGGTGCTGCAAACCCACTTCCGTCTTAAGTTCTCTGCAAGCCCACATGGGACTTAAAAGGCCTTGATGGATAAGGGAGCCACTGAAGACAGGGGTGTGGATGTTGCTGAACCCCACAACTATATTTTAATGACTTACTATTTTTGAAAGATGGAACACTAAAGGAAAAAATATAGTTTAGTGGTGTGCCCACTTACTGAAGTAGCACAAGGGGTTAAGAAACTAAAGACAGTCAAACCTGGGAAAGCAAGAGCACAAAGAAATGTTGTTGCAGTGTGATGAAGATTACCAGACCACCACAGAAAAGCCCCAAAGCATCCTTCAAACCTCAGGAAAAATGCACTTAGAAAGTTGCCATGGAAACAGCCAATTAAACGATTCAGTAAAAAAGGACAACTATCTACACCTCAACCAACAACACAAACAAACAATAAAAACAGAACTATAAATCATCTAAACTCTAAAATTAACTGGGAAATGGGGGGGGGAACGAAACCAAGCCCCTCCTCCCCACCCAAAAACCTCCAAACCAAAACGAGCCTTGATTTTCTGAAAACTTTACAGAAGGAAAACGAAAACACAAAATGAAAATATTCCGGGAATATCATGTATTCCACACGGAAAATCAAACACATCTTGGAAAACGTGCCTTGTAAAATGATAGCTTTCAAATCAGCCAGTAAGCTTTCTCATTACAAAATATAGAGCAGGCCTGCTCAAGTTGTAACCAAAGTTGTTGGCTGCGCCAGCAGCATTAGACATGGTGAGTCACAACTTGTGCAGGCCTTCAGCAAACGTTGCCATTCCTTGGCCTGTCACAAGAGAGCTCGCTGGCTAATTTGAATGCTATTGCTGTTACACAGCAATTCTTACCCTTTCCAAGATAAGATTTATTTTGAGACATGTCTTATGATTATTCTATAAAATTGTTTATTTTGGCCTGCCACATGCTTGACAACCTCATAGCCCCAATCAAGCAGCAAAAACAGGTGGTATCTCAAGCATCTGGTGAGCCTACGGAGCTTATACATGGTCTGCATCTGTACACTCTACATGCGCCTGCATGGTCAGTCACTAACTGTGCAAGCCTAGACGAATCTGCCACGTCGTCATCAACTCGGTGCTACAACCTGTAACATGAGTGCTGTCTTGTCTGCTTCTATGAAGCACAGCAAATTCAGAAACTAACAGAGGAGCAAGCGTGTTTTTTGTTTGAGGCTGGGGCATGTCTTCTCCAGTGTCTCAAATACATAATAGCACCAGAAAGGTGATATTTATCAGATACTAGGTGTGGTTTGGGAAAGATTGAAGGTCAAAGAAGACGGGGACGACAAAGGATGAGATGGTTAGACAGTGTCATAGAAGCAACGAACATGAAGTTGAGCCAACTTCAGAGGACGGCAGAAGACAGGAAGCCCTGGCGGGATCTGGTCCATGGGGTCGCGAAGAGTCGGACTTGACTGTGCGACTGAACAACAACAACAAGGTTTGGTTTCCTATGTAAAGAAAAATGAGAAGAAATCATGCCTAATCTTTGGAGAGCTGGAATATTTGTTGGTGATACTCATCACCTGTCCTTCATCCAAGCAGTATACATATGGCTCTGAAGAAAATGCCACATGTTGTGCAACACACTCTTAGCGTTAGCAGTAGAAATTAATCACATGCTCTCAAATTATTCTTTAGTATGTGGCTATCTTGTTTCCATTGGATAAGGAATGGAGATGTTCCTATTTACACAAATGTTGTGTAAACCTTTCTGAGGTATTTGCACACATACTCCCTTCTCCACTAATTGGTAGGCACTTTAGTGTTGTTCGGGTAGAAAATAGGCAATACCATGAGGACATAAAAGAGATCAGTTATCTCAGGCTTGATAGTAGTTGTGGGTCCTCCAATTTCTATCAAGGTTGCAACACAGGGAGAGAATTATATTTGCTCCCATTGCTTACCATAATTATTCTCCAGAAGCTGCCTCAGGTATCCATGTAGCACTTGTGTGTTTCCTCTTCTGGGCAAATAGTTCTGGGTGAATAGAAGTAGGAAAACAGTTCAATAGAACTTAATTGCTGTGGAAAGGTTTAGTACAAAGTGAACTCTCTGATCCCCCAATTAAGCTTTTATGGCAAAAGGCATATGGGCTTTGTATAACAATAAAGCTTTTACCCCCTTTTTTTTGGTTTGCTACACTCTAGTTACACCATAGTTCCAATCTGGTCATGGGCCCTATGGCTGCTATCTAGGCTGGGGGTAAAAACCTGTATAGGAGATCCATTCACAGGGTCCCGATCTCCTGGTTTCATGTACAGTTTGGTCTTTAGGGCAAAGAATGTGATAAGGAATAAATCAAGCAACAATAAGGAGAGTTCTGCTGCTGTAATACCCCAGCCTAGCCACTGCTGTTGTGCAGTCTTCCAAGCTTCTACTGCATTCTGCAGAGTATGTCTTCGCCTTCTCCCTGTGTGATCTGCAGCAGGTCTTATCCTATCTGCCTAAAACCTGGCAGGAAGCTCTAGAAACTGTAAGTCACACAGCCTTGAAAAACAGTTTGGTACCAAACTCTAGTTGGGGTGTGGAGCAATGTTCCCTCTAAGCTCCTTTGTGAGAAACTGGCATGAAAGTTGTGAGTGAGGGATCTGGCTCCTGCATCAATTAGTTTGCTCTGGAGCTATCCCTTCCTGAGCAAAGACAAAAATGTGTGAGCCGGAGGCTTAAAAACTGTGAGCTAGCTCACACTAACTCAGCTTAGAGGGAACACTGGACTGTGGAGATGTCCCAGAATTCAACTGATCTCCAGACATCGCCTTCTCCTGGAGGAAACGGCTGCCATGGAGGCTGGATTCTATTGCATTACATCCCTCCTGAGCTTCTTCCCATTCCAAAACTCTACCCGCCCCAGGCTTCACCCCCAAATTTCCATGAATTTCCCAAGTTGGAGATGCCAACCTTAGCCAGGGAAGCTGGCTTAGTGACCTTCAGCCAGGTGCTGTCTCTCAGCCTAACCTACTTCATAAAATGGATAAAATGGAGGGGAGGGGGACAATATTGTAAGCCTGTTTGGGGAGAAAAGCAGGGTATAAATTGCTAATTAAATCGGTGTGACAAAGCCTTATCATGTTGCTTTATATTGGCATCGTGCCATGTGTGTATACCATGTGCAACGGAACTTGGGATGAGAGCTAAGTCTGGAGATATTCTGTACAAAGAGCTGAGTATCATACAGGTATCCACCTTGTATAGTAAAGGAAGCACAGATATTAGAACTGACTGAAAGCAAAGCGATTCATTTCCAAGCATGTTGTAGGAGCAAGCAGACAGGGTGCCAAAGGGTCAGCTTTGCAGAGTATAGTAATTTGACTGATCTTTGTGAGTTCTGGAATATGTCCTTTGACCATTACAGTGCAGATAATGTACCTGAGCCCACTGAGAATTCATTACAGGTACAGCCTGAGTCTCACAGGTACGTATTTGGAATGGCAGTAAACTGCGAAGAGTTGGTACGATACGCTCTTTAGATGATGCTTTTGGTTCCTCATAATGTTGTCCAGAACTTCTTTCCTCCCTGTTTAGTCTCATGTTAGGATATCATATTTAGTGCTGTCGGGTGTCCTGTATTTTGTCTGTCTCTGTATCACATTAGTGTTTCTATTTTAGTACGTTCTTACAGCACCCCAAACTTCAGATCAGGAGTTTCTTAGAGAACTGTTGTGTCATGAACCAGCGTCCTATTTGTGTGAAGTCATGCAGACCCTGCGCCCCCACCAGCTGTTTTTATGCATGGAGTATCACTGTAAGAGCTCCAGAAAACTCATCTGAAGCAACAACAAAAAAAAAAAGGTTTTGTAATGTTAATGCCCTGCGCCTTCTGTTTTTCCTCTTCCACTGTTATCCAGGGGGAATAGTAAGCAGAAGGACATGGTCCAGCTTATGGCCTTCCTTTGATTTTGCCCTGTTCAGTGTTAGGGTCTTCTTTTTACTCCAGGCTTTTTCTTTTAATTAAAAATCAAGCAGATTCCTCTTCTGGACATGGGAGAGAATAATAAATCACAGAAAATTTGGAAGTTTTGGATTATACAATCCTATCTGTGTCAGTGATGGAACACAGAGACAGACAAATCAGTGGAACAGTAGCAGGGTCTTTCTCCTGGTCTGGTGAAACAGGCCCGGAGTCTGAACTCCTCCATGCTGCATTCCCAGCCATGTCTTCTAGGACAGAAGCTTCTTTTAAAAAACTAATTCAAAAATAGTCAAATACTATTTAGGAGCCAGCATAGTGTATTAGTAGAATGTTGGGAAAACAAGGTATAAATACCTAAATACATTAAAATAAATAAAGGGTTTATAGATGCTCATGTAGTTGTTGTTGTTGTTGTTGTTGTTGTTGTTGTTGTTGTTGTTGTTCAGTCGCACAGTCGAATCCGAACCTTCACGACTCCATGGACCAGGTCACTCCAGGCCTTCCTGTCTTCCACCGTCCTCTGATTTTTGCTCAATTTCATGTTCGTTGCATCTATGACACTGTCTAACCATCTCATCCTTTGCCGTCCCCGTCTTCTTTGACCTTCAATCTTTCCCAGCATCAGGGTCTCCTCCAGTGAGTGCTCCCTTCTCATTTGGTGGCCAAAGTATTTGAGCTTCAGTTTCATTATCTGGCCTTCCAGGGAACAGTCAGGGTTGATTTCTTTTAGGATTGACTGATTTGATCTTCTTGCAGTCCAAGGGACTCTCAAGAGTCTTCTCCAGCACCATAGTTCAAAAGAATCTATTCTTCGGCACTCGGCCTTCCTTATAGTCCAACTCTCGCAGCCATACATGACTACTGAAAGACTATTGAAAGAGGTAGTCAATCTTTAAAGGTACAATTGTGGTCTTAGGGTACTGTCTCAGTGATGATCTGGTTCTTATAGATCCACATGGGTCAATGCAGGGGTAATTCATGAGGACAACCAGATGGATTTCACCTAGAGAACTGGTGTTGAGTAGTGATGGGCATGAACTGGGAAAATGTGGTATGGTTCATGGTATGCCAGCTTCATGAACCATGAAACATCACAAATAAACCAGTTTCATTTGTGAGGTTTGTGACATGGTAGAACACCCCTCAGCATGATAGAGACACCAAACTCACAAGGGATATCCGGCTAACCCACCTCTACCTACATGCCAAGGTTGGTGAGGATTGAATTTATGGGGTTCGAGTTATGGCTCCCCCAAAGAAGGTGTCCCCAGGAAAGCATTTTCTGGGGAAATGACAAGCACAGGTTCATGAGGGTCAGGATTGTATAGAATGGATCCTGTGCAAATTAAAGATGCCAAACATGCAAGAGATCTCCAGATGACTCTCCTCTACTTGCCCTCCAAGTTTGATGAGGATTGGATTTATGGGGTCCAAGTTACAGCCCCCCAAAGAAGGTGCTCCTATGGAGGGAAAAACAGCAAAAAAGCAAGGACAACAGAAGCCATGCAGAACAGAATCGAAGTCCCAGAGAATCTCTGCAGTAGAAACTGAAGGTTGGAGGCATTTTTGCAAGCCCAGCAGAACCAGTGCAATGTGCCCAGCAGAACTAGTGCCACTGTGGCACTGTGAACCCAACAGGACTAAGGTCAAGTCAGGGAAGTGTTTTTTGGGGGGACATGTCAGACACAGGTTCAAAAGTATATAGAATGGACCCCCTGCAAGTTACACACACCAAATGCACAGGGAACCTCACCCTGCCACCTGCTCTTTTACAATCTCTTCAAGTTGGGGGTGGATTACATTTCTGGCGTCCCAGTTACAGACTCCCCCAAAAAGTGCATGCCAACCCATTGGCAGGGCTACTCCTTCAAGTGCTAAAGTTCTTTCATCTTTTAATTCAGCCCCCTCTTTAATCCATGTCATTGCTGCTGCAATGTAATAAAGCTGCCAATTGTGCAGAGCCAGACCCCCTTTCATTTTACTATCCTGTAGATATTTGGTTTTAATTCTCTGCCTTTTAGATTGCCAAACAAATTTATTTGTTACCTTTTCTAATTCTTTAAAGAACTCATAGCTTTTTAATATGGGTAAATTTTGCGCTAGAAACAAAATTCTTGGTAGGATATTCATTTTAACAGTCGCTATCCTTCCCATTAGGGATAAATGTTTTGGTTCCCAATTTTTCAAATCAATACTAATTTCTGTTAATAGTTTTCGGTAGTTATTTTCAAACAGCTTTGCAGGATCATCTGATAGCCAAATACCCAAATATTTAGCTTTGTGGACTATTTCCATTTTAGAGATCTCTTTTAGTCTTGTTATCAGTCTTTGGGAGCAGTTTTTAGTTATTATTTTAGTTTTTTGGATATTGATTCTAAACCCCGCTACTTGTCCAAATTCTTTTACATCTTTTATTAAATTTGGTAATGACTGCTCTGGGTCTTCCAGTACAAATATTAAATCATCGGCAAAAGCCTTTACCTTGATAGCAAGGCGGTGGAAATCAAAAGACATACCATCTATAAAAGAACTAAAACATAAGATATTGAATATTGCGGAAATGGACAAACTGAGTCTGGAACTGAATAATAAACCAGAGAATGTATTCTGGAAAAGATGGAAGGTTATATACGACTGGCTAAAACATAAAAGGAAATTTTAATAAGCTAGCAAATTTATTATGAAAATAGAAATACTTTTTTCTTCTTTGTGGATGTATAAATGAATTCTACCTTATTATATCCTATGTACACAGTGTAAAGGTGAAAATATGGAAAATAATAATAATAAAAAAAGAGTCTTCTGCAGCACCATAGTTCAAATCAATCTATTCTTCGGCAAATGTAGTGGCCTGGACTAACTCCAATGAAGAGTCATCTCTCCTAAGGCAAAAATTAACAGCTTTAATTGCAGATGTGGGGCCTCAATTTAGAGATTAACATATATGGTAATAGTTTAGGGATTAGTTTCTGATAGATTTTTAATTAAAATGACATCATAGGATCACGAGGCACCTCCTGCAAGATCCTGTGTGGCTAAAGGAAACTGGGTTCAAATTCTCCTTGAGTAAATATGGCAGTCTCTAGGCTCTAAAAGGGACATTTGAGTAGTGAGGCTACATCTCAGAGATGTTATAATAAGGAATGCAGTAATAGTTGTGAATCATCATAGGAATTACAGATGTCTGTACAGAAGATTTTGTTTTGATGTTATCATAGGAACCAGGTAACAAATTTCTATTGAAATGCATGGTGTTGAATTTTTGAAGCACTGTTTTTAAAACATTAACTGTGCTAAAAAGTCAGTCTCCATTTATTTCTGTCATTTGTAAATTGTTGTGTCATTTTGTTTATGTAAACCCCCTTTATCCTGCTTTCCTTTTTAAAAAGGCTCAAGGATTCCCAAAAGTGATAATATTCTGTAGTACTATTCTGTGAGAGTACCATCACTATTTAAAACTGATTTATTTTCAAGGTATTTTTAGTCCATTGTTCCTCCGAAGATTTGCTTGGCTTCCCCTCCCCATTTATCCTCAAGACAATTCTGTGAAATAGTTTAAGCTAAGAGAGCTATGCAGGGGTCATTTTGTAGAAAAAGAGGTGCAGGAGCTCATTAGCATAACTTATTTGCATATGTCACACCCCCTGACATCACCGGAAGTGTGTCAGAAGGAACACCCACCACCCAGGCTCCACTGGACTGTTTTGGATTGCTAGCTATTGGGGGGGGGATGCAGATCTGTCCTCGCAGAGGAGGGAGAGCTTGTACCTGAATGAACCTTGGCCTTAAAACTGCCACTGGACTGTTTTGGATTGCTATCTGGGGTGAGGGGCTCTGCAACTTACCTGGCTGCTTCTTGCTCTGACTGAGGGCTGCTGGGAGCAGGGGGTGGAGCTTGTTGCATGTGCCCACCTCCTGGGCTCTTTACTGCCCAAGCTCCGCTCCTGTGCGCTCCTGCAGGAAATGACCCCTGGAGCTATGTGATTGGCCCCAAATGGGTTTCATGGCAGAGGGGGATTTGAACCTACGTTCAACAATCTAACTGCATATTTGTTTTTGTTTTCTAAAAAAAATCTCCTCCCCACTAAACTTCTTCAGGCTTTCTAACTGCCTTTTGCCCCTATGACCGCTTGCCCCATAGGTGCATCTCTTTGCCCATGAAGGAAGTGCCAGCAGTGGAGGAATCTCTCTAGGAGTCATCATTGTTGGCCATCACATTGGTACCTAGAGTCCTGCCAGCACTCTGTCCCAATGTCTCCTACAGAAGGGTCGAAATCTAGCCAGCTGGGACAATCAGGCAGCCCCATAGTCCTTTTCACACATTACTTGCTGTTCACTGAACATGCTTATTGCTGGGAGAATGGGATGGTAGTCACTGCCCCACTCCACACGCATGTTCAATGTGATGTCTGCAGAGAGCTAGTGAAGCCTGTACAGATGTAGGGTCAGTGCAGACATTCAGTTGAACACACATGGACAGTGAGCCAGCATGAACATTCACATGTTCAGTGTGTACTGTACTGAAGTAATGCCAGCATGGATCTAGGATAACTTAAGCATATCTAATGCTGGGTTGGGGCCACTGTTTCGAAATTAGTGTCTACAGAAGGAATGCCTTCTTCACTGCTGGACAGTCAAAGTAGTCAATGCTGAAGGCCTTCTAATCTAGTGCTGTCACTCATAACTTCACATCAAATGTGGCATTTGCTGTAGTGACAAACAGTTTGTGGAACATTTTTCCTAGAAGAGCTGAAATTTCTAAAAGAGGTTCCCCACGGTCTAATCACAGCCCTTTAAAACTGTGAAATTAATGCCCCTAGAAGGGTATCATTGCATGGGATATACATGAAGCTGCCTTATACCGAGCTACAAACCCTCTCCAAAGAGAGGAAAGAGACAGTGTTAGATCGCACTAACAAAGGACTCTTAGAGTGATTCAGCAAGTGATTCAGCTTTATTGGAAGTAACGAACAAGCACTCAACTCAGTAAGAAACCAGAACAGAAAACAGTGGGAGCTTATGCTCCTTTTAAACATAACCGGGCTAATGTAGCCACGCCTATTTACAATTAACAACCAATGAGATTGCTTAGTTAAGGACCAATGGGAGTCTTTCCCTCCTAGGGAATGGTATCGTTCTGATTGGTCGCTGTTACGAAGCGACCAATAGGAAGTTCGCTCAGAGGAGCCCTGGTCTGGCTCGAAGCTTAACATGGGAGTCCTATGAGGTGATTCATGTAATCATTTCAATACATTACAATTCCTCCCCCCTAAGTTAAGCCATCATCCCAATTGTTTTATTATTTACAAACATGCAATCAACCTTTGTACATCAGTTATTCCAACAGTATTTACACTCATAGTCCTTCAGATAAGTCGGCATTTGCCGCGAACGCTGGGACCTGCGGAGCGGTGCAGGCTCCATGGGCAGACAAGGTTGTGGGTCAGAGTGGGGTTCACTACAGCCTGGATCAGGCACAGACTCGACTGGGATTTCAGCCCCGCACACAGGGTTCTGCCCTGACTCGGGGACAGTACCGGGCCTTTCGGTACTCACCGCCTGCTCTGGGGGTGTCCACTCGACATCAGGGGATTCAGCCGTCGGAGAGTCAGCGCTGTCCCTAGCCCAACGTCTCCTTAACTGATCTATGTGGCGCCGCCATATTCGACCGTCAGCTAACTGCACCACATACATTCGAGTACCCACAGAGTCGGATATAACCCCAGGAAGCCATAAGTGCCCGTTTGCATAATTTCGTGCGAAAACCTTGTCCCCTTTTTCAAACATGCGCACCTTCGGTTGCGCCGTGGTACGCTCGGATTGCTCTTCAGTGAGGTCTGGGTGCATTCGGTTCAAACGGGTCGTGAGTCTCCGCCCCATTAACAATTCGGCCGGACTACGGCCTGTAGCACTACAGGGGGTGGTGTGCTGCAGCAAAAGAAAGGAGCCCAGCCTCTGGCTCCAGTCCCCTTCGTCCATTTTACCCAGGGCCTCTTTGGCCGTCCTGACCATCCGTTCGGCTTGGCCATTAGATGCCGGATGGAAAGGGGCCGAAGTCATTTGGCGTATGCCATTACTCGTGAGGAAGAGCCTAAATTCCTCAGACACAAATTGAGGCCCGTTGTCACTGACGATGACGTCAGGCAACCCGTGGGTGGCAAAAAGTCGGCGGAGCGCATGGATCACAGCAAGTGATGTGGTCGATTTCATATGCACGACCTCCAGCCATTTGGACATAGCGTCCACCACAATTAGGAACATTTGCCCTTGGAGAGGGCCAGCAAAATCTATATGCAATCTGGCCCAGGGTTTACCAGATGACTCCCAGCCTTGGGGTGTAGCTTGTGGGGGATCGGGTCTGACTTGCTGGCATTTGGGACACCCTCGTACCCATTCTTCGATCTCTTTGTCCAGCCCCGGCCACCAGACATACCCTCTGGCCAACGCTTTGGTGTGTACCATACCGGGGTGACCCTCGTGCAGCGACTCTAACACTCTCGTCCTGAGTTTGTCAGGAACCACCACCCTGTTCCCCCATAATACACAGCCCTTAGAAATGGATAGTTCATTTTGACGGCTTTTGTAAGGGCCGAACTCCGGTTCAACGCTTCCAACCGGCCACCCCCTCCAAACCCAGTTTAATACTCGGGACAGCACGCTATCCTTGGCCGTGTGTGCTGCAATGTCCCTGGATGATACCGGGGGTCGAGGAAGCTCCTCAATTGCCAAGACCTCACAGGCGGGGGCAGGGTCTGCGCCAATGTCCGGCACCGGGCACCGGCTGAGGGCATCCGCATGCCCAATCGCTTTCCCAGGCCGGTGCTCTAAGTCAAAATCATAAGCCTGCAAAAATATCGCCCATCTAAGCATGCGTGGGGACATGATGTTTGGCAATTGCTTATCGGGCGCAAAAATCCCCAGTAGCGGCTTGTGGTCAGTGACCAGCAAAAATCGTCTGCCAAAAATAAAATCATGGAACTTTTTGACAGCCGCTACCAACGCCAGACCCTCCTTGTCTATCTGGGCATAGTTCCGCTCTGCCGCAGATAGTGATCTAGAATAAAAAGCGATAGGCGCTTCGCTCCCATCAGGCATCAGATGGCTTAAAACTGCGCCTACTCCAAAAGGTGAAGCGTCAGCAGCTAACACCAGGAGCTTGTGTTCATCATAATGCGTGAGTACGGCATTAGATGTCAGCAGCTCCTTGACTCCCACAAAAGCCTTTTCCTCGGCCTGCCCCCACTTCCATTTTGCCTCCTTGTGCAAAAGCGCGTGCAAAGGGGCCGCCACTGATGCCTTATGCGGTAAAAACGCATGATAAAAATTCAGGAGTCCTAAAAAGGATTGGAGCTCCTTCTTACTCACCGGCCTGGGGGCGTTTTGGATTGCAGATACCTTCTCATCCGTGGGGTGGACTCCCTCTGCGTCAATGCGAAACCCCAGGAAGTCCACACTTTCCACCCCGAGCGTGCATTTTGAGCGCTTAACTCTGAGACCGGCATTTTGAAAACGCCTGAGGACCTCTTTAACCCGGTCCAGTAGTTCCTGTTCAGACCCGCCCGCAATCAGCACGTCGTCAAAATAGGGCACTGTGCCAGGTACCCCCCTTAGTAGACGTTCCATGAGGCCCTGAAAAATCCCAGGTGCTACGTTGACCCCGAATTGCAGCCTGTTCACTTTAAAAGCCCCTTGGTGGGTTACAATTGTTTGGGCCTCGGCAGCCTCCGGGGTGACAGGCAACTGCTGGTATGCCTGGGCCAGGTCAAATTTGGCGAAAATCTTGCCACCCCCCAGGGAAGCCAAAATGTGGCTTATTACCGGGACCGGGTACGAATGTTGCTGCAGCGCCTTGTTAATCGTACATTTGTAATCGGCGCATAGTCGTATGGACCCATCTGATTTGACAGGGGTTACGATCGGGGTCTCCCATTTGCTGTATGGTACTGGCTCTAAAACCCCTTGCTCAACTAGTTTGTCAATCTCTTTTTCCACCTTATGTTTGAGAGACACAGGTACTTTCCGATACTTCAACCTAATAGGTTTGACTGACGGATCTAAGTCAAACGCAACCGGGGGGCCCTTGTACCTCCCCAACCCTTCGGCAAATACATCAGGGAACAGGTCGTACAGCATGCCCCATTTATTTTCAGACATCCTGTTAATCCCAGAAATACCAATGCCCAATGGCTCAAACCAATCTAACCCTAGCAGGTTAACCCGGTCTCCCTCTGCAATCAGGAATGACAGTTTAACACATTTCCCCTTATACTCAACAGTAACAGAGTCCCGTCCGGCCAAGGGAATTCGGTTGCCCTGGAAGTCGGACACTCTGGTTCCCGCAGGCTGGAGCCGCCGCCGGCTTCGGTTCGGGAACAACTGGCGCCAGGACGCGGCAGAAATCACCGTCACGGACGATCCTGAGTCCACCTCCATTGTACAGGGTCGGCCGTCGAGGAGTGGAGTCACGGTGATCTTGCCCTGGCTGCTGGTGCGATTTACGGCCGATGCGCTCGACAAGGTCGCCGTCAACTGGCAGCTTGCTTCCGATGCTGAGGAACGGGTCTTGCCTTGGGTGCTGACTGGAGTGCCCCTCTGCGCTGACCGGTTGTTAGTTGAGGGATCCTTCTTCGCTGATCTGCAGACTCTGGCCAGATGACCACGCCGCCCACACGCTCTGCAGTCGACATCACGAGCCCAACAGGAGTCGCGCTGGTGTTTCCCGCCACAACCGGAGCAAGGCTTGACGTTGGTAGTCTTCGCTGGGGTCCGCTTGCCTCGAACCGCGTTGACGTCATCATCCGCGTCTTCGCCCTCGCTGTCTCGTTGAGCGTGTATACTGGGCTCTGCCACCCGCTGGCGGACCTCCTTCGTGGACTTCTCCGCTGCTTCCGCGGCCACGGCCTCTTCGTAGGCCACTGCCCAGGTCAGGGTGGTGCGGGCGAACAGCCTCTGTTGCAGCCTTTCATCTTTGAGACCGCAGACGAGACGGTCTCTGAGGGCTTCCTCCACGTTGTGGAAATTACATGGTCGTGCGGCTTTGCGAAGGGCCGCCACGAAATCTGCGATGGTCTCGCCTCCGGCCTGGTTCCGCTTGTAAAAAGCGTGCCGGCAGGCGATCTCCGACGGCTGTGGAGAATAGTGAGCCTTAAGCTTCTCAGTGATGTCAGCGTAAGTGACAGTCTTTATATCAGTTGGGGCCACCAACGACCTGGCTATGTCGAAGGTCCCCTTCCCGCAGGAACTCAGGAGGCACGCCCGTTTCTTGGCCTCGTCTGTAATGTCGTGTGTCTCCAGATGGAACTCGAACCTGGATAGGTAGGAGTCCCAGTCTTCTGAGGAGGGTTCGAAGCACTCGAACTTCTGGCTTCCAGCCATCGTGGGAGACTTGGGCACCGGAGCTGGTGGCGCCTCCGCCGGATCGGCTGCTGTGCTCTGCTCGCTTTCTTCCGAGTCCGAAGTGTGGATGTCCGCAGGGCTGCCTACCTGCTCTAACATCCCACCTTCGTCGCCAATTGTTAGATCGCGCTAACAAAGGACTCTTAGAGTGATTCAGCAAGTGATTCAGCTTTATTGGAAGTAACGAACAAGCACTCAACTCAGTAAGAAACCAGAACAGAAAACAGTGGGAGCTTATGCTCCTTTTAAACATAACCGGGCTAATGTAGCCACGCCTATTTACAATTAACAACCAATGAGATTGCTTAGTTAAGGACCAATGGGAGTCTTTCCCTCCTAGGGAATGGTATCGTTCTGATTGGTCGCTGTTACGAAGCGACCAATAGGAAGTTCGCTCAGAGGAGCCCTGGCCTGGCTCGAAGCTTAACATGGGAGTCCTATGAGGTGATTCATGTAATCGTTTCAATACATTACAGACAGTGTGGTGTAATGGTTGGATTATGACCTGAGAGACCTGGGTTCAGATCCTTTCTCTGTTATGAAGCTCCTTGGGTGATTCAGTCCTTGGGATTGTATGGTTCATTTGGGTATAGATTTCTTATATGCTGTCCATTTGTGTTGTGTGGTGGGTTTAATTATTGCAATGTTATTGATATTGTATTTATAATTTTATATAGTGATTTTAGATTTGCGTATATTGCTTTGAACACAGTTTTAAGCATGAATGTAGCCTTAAATATTTTAAAAAATAAATAAAAGTAAAAATTTAAAAAATCCTTGGAGGGAAAATCAAATCCCAAAATTGCAAACTATGTAAAACTGCAGTACTGTTTTTGCTGTATGTGTATGTTTGTTCCTATGGTTTGTTTGTACTTATGGTGTGTTAGTGTGCACACTTCATGTTATTATCTCTTCCATTCATATTTCTTGTCTATAGATATGTAGGGATGAACACATTTTCTTTGTCCTTTCTCTCTATTGTTCTGGAATTTTGCTGTGTGCTGTATACCACTCCTGAATCCTGGTTTAACTATGAACATTTCTGAAATTAATTCTGGGACCAGAACATATGCTATTTGTTACAATGTCAGTTTCCATCAGGGTTGAGTTTTTTTTTGTTTTGTGTCTTCTCTACCTTACTCATCTGAATGAATGCACTGATAAAATACTCTATCACCCAGAGTTGATCATATGTATGCTTGCATGAAGATTATTTTTGTGTTGTGTTTTATTGAGGCACACATGTGCTGCTGGCTATATCAAAAACATACACACAAAAAAACTTTTGCTGCAGCCAAATACATGATCACATTAAAGTGTGTGTGTGTGTGTGTGTGTGTGTGTGTGTGTGTGTGTGTGTGTGTGTGTGTGTGTGTGTGTGTGTGTGTGTGTGTGTGTGTGTGTGTGTGTGGTGTTGGGAATGGGGGAGATGAACTGAAGGACCTGAAAGCTAAGATATACCATGCATATTCAGTGCTCTGGGTGACAGTCAGAAATTAAACAGTCAGAAATTAAACATGGGTCCCGGTCACACGGGCCAGAAAAAGCGGGGGGGAAGCGTGGCTGTTTGCCCCGGAGCACAATAATGTACGACCGCCCGATCACACCGATCCAGCAGCGCAGCAAAGAAGCGGTGCAGCGTGATCACAGCAGCAATCGCTAGGCGCTGCTCCCATGGCAAACGGGTGTTCGTTTTACCACAGTTTGTGCGCATGCGCTGTTGGGCGCTTTTGCGCATCCTGCGGAGACTTGGGGGGGGCTTGTTTGCGAAGGAACATTGACGGGCGCTGGATGCCACGGGAGTCCACTGGAAACACGATCAGACACCCACCCTTGCCCCATGGTGTCCAGAAACCAGTACCTCATAGTTACTAGTTTTTTAGTCCGCATTTTCGGTGGGATGCCACGGGATAGCTACGGGAGCACTATGCTTCCCATATGTTGCGGTATGATTGCGCCCGGAAAATCCGCCTATCATCCGTATCTTTAGCGCAGCAAATGCTTCATGTGACTGGGGCCTTGAAACAGTGAAGGATTCCAAACGCAAGGTTTCCACTTTAGAAACAGGATGAGAGACTCTGGAACACCAAAATCCAAGGGGAAATTTGGATGAGGTGAATTTCTGCAGCATCCCTATGATTATGCTGTCTGAACAGAGCTGCTTTCTCCCCCTCCTTTTTTCCTATTTTTGTTTGTTTGTTTTTTAACCTTGATGCATTTATATCCACAATTGTCAGGACAGTATCCATAAAAGTGTGGGACTGAAACTTAATTTTGCCACTGCTATAAATTGCCAGCCTCTTGTAGAATATAATACATTGTGAACTTTGCTGATACCCTTTTTGCAGAGAAGCTAAAGGAGACATAACAGCAATGTCATGATAAATTGTTATGTAATGTTATCAGGTTTTATCAGTGACACTGGATTCGTGGCTAAAATTCCCATCCCTTTATGGCAAACAAAAGCTTATTTTAGCTCTGGCTCTTGGTGATCAATCTCCTATGTGATTCTTTATTATTCTCAAACTCTGTTGTGTCTAACATCTTTTGATGCACAGCCATGATGATGAACCTGGCTGTGAAAGAAAACTCATGGTTGGGAAGCAACTGAATATGAGTTGTCACAGTTCGCAGAGTGCACCGTGACAAACAGACCTCAGCGAAGGTACAGGGTGCCTTTTTGATGGTAATCAGGGCTCCCCCCCTCTTTCTGCTTATTTAGTCTAGCAGAATGCAAGAAACACATGCATAGACAACCTGGCGTCCCATTGCATTCCTCCAGGGTAAATAGTTTATCGTGACTAAAGCTGATTAAGTGTAAATGAGAGGAGTGTCAGGAGTCCAGGTAACACCATGGCACGTGCTGCTTTTTCACTTCCAAAGCCTTTGGGTCACACGTCAGCCTCTTAAGCTCCCTTTTGGAGAATGCTTAATGGACTTGCTTGTTTGGGAACACAGATCTTTTTGAGGTGGGGAAAATAAATGCACTCCTATCTCCTGTATCACAGCAGAGAGAGTTTCTGCTCATGCACTCAATTAGGGGATAATTGCACTGGCTGAGATCTCAGTAGAGAGAGACTGACGATCACTGTGTGTGGAATGCCAGATTATGAAGAAAGGTGTTTCCCATGCTTATTTATTTATTTATTTATTTATTCATTCAATTTTTATCTCACCCTTCTTGCATAGTAGGCTCAGGGCAGCTTACAGTAGGTTAAAATACGTTAAAACACAATGCAATAACGTAGTATACAAAAAAATGTCATATATAAAACATATAAAAAGATAAAATACTGATGGCAGTAGCATCCCATAGTGTCAAATACACTGGATGTTATTTTTCAGTTAACAAAGAGGGCCTTAACAGTTCAGATGTTAACTATACAGATGTTATCAGTATATGGGCAGTGGCGGCTCCTAATAGAAGGCCTGGTGGAAGAGCTCCATTTTACAGGCCCTGTGGAACTGTAGGAGGTTCTGCAGGGCCCTGATGAAAGGCGGTCCCTCAGGTAGGCAGGCCCCTGACCATATAGGGCTTTAAAGGTCAAAACCAGCACCTTGAAGAGAATCCGGTATGCTATTGGCAGCCAGTGCAGTGCCTTCAGCACAGGCTGGATGTGCTCCCGCA
Source organism: Gekko japonicus (assembly GCF_001447785.1). NCBI lineage: Eukaryota > Metazoa > Chordata > Lepidosauria > Squamata > Gekkonidae > Gekko > Gekko japonicus. The sequence goes on along the minus strand of NW_015170293.1, from coordinate 384,324 downwards.
TCGAGAGACCCATCAGCAGCCTGGCTGCCGCATTCTGCACCAGCTACAGCTTCCGGAGTTGTGACAAGGGCAGCCCCATGCTTACATTTACACAGATGCTCACATGCATCCACCCCAGAAGAAATGCAGTGCAGGCCAGCTGCAACACAGGCTGTATACCACCAGGAGGCTTGCCCCATCATGTTCTCTGCTCTTTTGTCATGTATGCAGTTGCTGAGCAGGTTCCTGAAAGGGATAGTGGGTCATTGCATGGCATGCTGTTGTAGGTTTTAAATATGCAGGTTTTAGTATACCTTGCAACCTAATTCCTGCTATACAAGCTGCTGCATAATGTTTGGTATTCTTATTCCTGAGTGAGAAAAAGAAGTATCTGTGTCTTCAGTGTTACTGAAACACGGTTGAACAGCCCATGGCCGTTCCAGCCGTTGGGCTGGGGGGGCGCCTTTGCTTCCCAGCCGGAAGAGGCAGGCTGGGATTTGGGTGCCAAAAGTACCACATACAGGCATCAGGAGGGGGCGGGGCCAAGGCTTAAAGCCTGGCCCTGCCTCTCCTCCTCAGCAGTCCTGAGAAGTCGTCGGTCCACCCTCCCGCCCTGTTAGTAGTGCAGGCGTTTGCTGGTCCCCTGGTTTTCGGGGGCCGGGTAGGAATTTTTCGCCCCTTCCTGATTGGCACTTGGGAGGGGTGTTTTCGCCTACCCTGTACTGCAGCAGTAATGCAGGTGTTTATAAGGGTGGGTTGTGTTAGTTAGGTCAGTCACTTTTGATTGAGGCAGGTTGCTAGGCGGTGTACAGATTGTGGTCCAGTGAGCACCAGCTGGCACCCCTCATTTGGGGTTGAAGGGGTCCTGTGAGTACCGTCTTTGTGCCTTGTGGCACGGGGCAGGGAAAATGGACTGCCTTCGGGATGGCCCTGTTTAGGTCCTCTCTTTGAACCTTGCAGCTTGGGGGATGGAGCTACAGGGTTGTCCTGCAATGGCTAGCCGGCTGGGTGTGAGCCCCTGTGGTGGGATCTCCCCCAGGGCAGGGTGGCTCGCCCAATTGAAGAGGTAAGGGTGGGGTCCTTGACCATACGGCAAGCTGTGTTGCCCTTGCCTTTGGTTCCAGTTAAAGTTGTCAGTTAATAAAGTGGCCCTATAGTTAAACCTAACATTTGTGTCTGCCTCATTATTCTGGCTTGGGGGGCAAACGTCTTTTAGATAGCAGAGATTGAGGCAGATTAGATGATTAGTAGTCACTAGCAACATCTGTTAAATTACAAGTGGAAGCTTTGGCCTCATAGAAATCACTGAGCAAGGTTGCAGTTACAATGTAAGTGGTTCATCCAGTGTGTGGAAGATTTTCAGTGACTAAGAAAGTCTTCGCCAATTTCAGATCAGTATGCTGGACGAGGACTATTACAGTACCAAGCAGAGTTACATGCTTCTAAATCCATTGAGATCAGTGGCACTAGAAAGGTGTAACTCTGTTCATGATTGCAGTGTTAATTTGGAGGAGTGTAGTTCTCAGTGTAGGACTATGAAAATGGAACTGGGAAATGAAAGGTCCCTGGGAAGGGTAGGAGAGGGAGAAATGCTGCCAACTGCGCAGGTGCAAACAGCTGTTTTTAAACAAGAGATCCCATGATCCCTTGGGGCCAGCTGCCATGCAAGAATGCTACTGCTGCACAGATATAAAACTGCTTACAATACTAACTGCGATCAAATTATGAGGCAATCAACAGGAGCCTGAACTCAAGAAAAATGGGTGTTTCAAACATCAATGTCAATCACAAGTTTTGAGAAATTATCGGCATCTCTGGTTTCGTGCAGTAGATTTTGAATTACAGAGTACTCTCCATAAAAATGATATAGATTCTACTTTGTTGTTGTTGTTCAGTTGCACAGTCAAGTCTGACTCTTCACGACCCCATGGACCACATCATGTCAGGCACTCCTGTCTTCCGTCGTGCTCTGGAATTTGCTCAATTTCATGTTCGTTGCATCGATAACACTGTCTAACCATCTCATCCTTTGCCGTCCCCTTCTTCTTTTACCTTCAATCTTTCCCAGCATCAGGGTCTTCTCCAGTGAGTGCTCCCTTCTCATTTGGTGGCCAAAGTATTTGAGTAGATTCTACTACACCTGATTAAAAAGTAGTGCTGGTAGTCCTTCTAGTGCAGGTGTAGTTCTCCTGGGTTTGGAGATTTGGATTAGTTTGGTTTATAAACTATCTGACTGAAACCTTGTGATTCAGATAACCAGAACGAATAATCAAAAACGAACAAACTTTCAAAATATATTTTGAGACATTATCTTTCACTGAGAGTAAAGAGAAATAAATGAATCCTGAGTGTGATGATAAAACTATTTTCAAGAAACTGTATTTTGGAAAGACCTGTATAGGCCCATCCTTTTATTTAGAGTGGGGCTGTGCTTTGACAACTGCTTACAAAGAGCTTCATGCATGCATCTAATGAACAAGGGAAGACTGAGAAAGACAGAAGTCTACATTCAGCCCAGTCCTCCCTCTCTTCAATAGCTGACCAGTGCTTTAGAACTGGCAGTGATCGGTGGTGTAGCACTATGTGAAGAGTCAGGGTAGTATAGTGACTAGCATGTTGGAATGTGATGACACTGGATGACTTTGGGGTAGTCATTATGGTTGAAAGGCTAAATTAAGACCAAGGATTCTGAGAACTTTAGTGCAGATGTGAGCATCCACTAAAGTTATCTTAATTGAAATCACTGGAAAAAACATCAGGCCTCTCTCACCAGTTCACCTTGATGTTGTTCAACATTCAGTTCAAACCCTGAGCCCAACCACTTTCCTCTCTTTTGCATGATGTTAATGCTTTCCCAGGGGGTGATAGGTCTTCTCTAAAAAAAATAACTACAGCTCCCACAGGGTAGGAGAATTTATCTCTGATCAGGACAATTTGGCTACCTTTACCTTAGTTTTAATGTGGGTGGTAAGTGCCAGAAATAGTACATCACGACAAGCCCCAAGAGGAATCATTAGTTGTGAAAAAGTTTTTAAAACATTTTTTAAAGGAAAGGTTACAGAACTTTTCAATTCAGGGGAAAAAAAACAATTAAAGAGAAACTTGACAGAGCACAAGTCTCCGGTGTGGCATTTGTGGGTGCCATGGTACCTGCTGATGCCATTCCTGGTGTCTGCCAAGTGCCTTTAAAAAGTGGGTGGGACTGGGTGGGCATTTGACCAGCAGGGCATCTGATTGGTTGTGAAGATTAAAAACAGAGCTTCTGCCTGAAACATCAAAGAGTTACTATTACGGATCAGGGCTCTTTTTGTAGAAAAAGCCCAGCATTAGCATAATAGGCCACACCCAACCGCAGAAACTCATTAGCCTATTAGGCCACACCCCTGACAGCACAGCTCATTAGCACATTAGGCTGCACCCCCATGTTACCAGAAGTGTGGTCATCCAGCCACACCCACCTTTTGCTTCTTATTCCGTTTACCTTGTTTGTTGTCAAAACCCAGGGCTTTTTTTGTAGCAGGAACTCCTTTGCATGTTAGGCCACACACCCCTAATGTAGCCAATCCTAATGAGTTTCTGATGTTGGGTGTGGCCTGTTATGCTAATGAGTTCCTGCTGGGCGTGGCAAACTCGGGAGCCAGCCGGCACTCCGGTCCTGTGCGTTCCTGCCCCAAAATAGCCCTGATTACGGTTATATATAATGTTGCTTCCTGACATTTTGTGATTGGCTCCACCTCCTGTGGCAGCCATTTTGTAATTGTGCCCACTGCCTTGTGTCTGAATTCCCAAGGTGCCCACAGACTCAAAAAGGTTGGGGAACCCTGTGATAAAGGTTTATAAAATTTTCTCATTGTAGTGCGAAATAAAAAATTAAACATTTTCTTCCCTCTCCCATAACTGAAGTCATGGACTTTTAAAAACATTTTCTTTGTAGATGTTTAAGATGGAAATACAGTTTCCATGAGGTAGTGCAAGAATGCTGATATGCAAAAAGATGCAAATCCCTACATTAAGCTGTTGATAAATGCTTACTGATGCTACCATAAGGCGCACAGCCAGAGATACATGAGAAGTAAGTCTCATCCCCAAAAGTTGTTTTTTCCCTTATTAATAATGTGCCTTTTTTTTAAAGTTGGAGGTGGTGGTGGCAGAAGACGATATGGCGGTGGGGCCTGTGGCAAAGCGATATGTGCAGCTGAATAGTGTGACAGTGTTTGGCTCTCATTATTTCTATTGGTGTGTGGGATGTGATTAGAGTTAACACATGACTAAGCATCCTTAACAAATATATATGTCCTCCTGACACAGCAACCCTGAGCACAGTGTGCAAGGAAACCACTTGTGGAATACTGTTTCTCTTCAGTCTTCTGTGCCGTCCCCCACTGGCGAACTGTGCACATGCAGGCCTGCCGACAGAGATAAATTTCTAGCTTCTCAGGAGTAGAGAGAGCACCCTTCTCTCTCTCGGCACGTGCCCAGAGCATTTCCCACCAAAACCTCACCAAGGGAGAGGGGCGGCATTTTCCCTCAGTTCTTCTCTTGCCGCCGAGCCAAAAGGAACACTTCTAGCTTTGCTCTTTACTCAGCTAGTATTGTTGTGACTTCTTTTTGCTTGAATCATTGTTGGATCCTCTGTATTTTTAGTTAAGTCTCTTGTGTGTTGTATGCTTGGGAGAGTCTCAGAATATCGGCCCCTACTGTATCTGCTAATAGTTTACCCCCAAAACTAGGGCAGACAGAGCTTCTCACCTAAAAGCTGCCCTGTGGGAATGTGCCCTTTCACGTTTGGATAAGCCAGTAGTGAAGTCATCTGCCTCGCATGAACTCATTCGGAGGGCCAAATCCATGGCCTCAGTCTGATTGGTTCTGACCCCGGATACACATCAATGTCGGTCCCAATCCCCAGAACCATCCTCTGCCCAGCAGAGTGCCTCTGAGCCCCTGGCAAAGAAAGTGCACTCAAAGCCCGAGCATTCTGACAAGTCTTCAGTTCCAAGCCATCCCAAGCAGCCTGAGACTGTCAAGAACTCCAATCCAAGACTCTCTGGAACTGATACTTTTGGAGGATGTTCCATCTTCCATTCCACATATGCCTTTGCCAGATTTTCAGGAGCCTGAGGATTCCGGCTCAGAGGTTGAACCTGTTATATCATGGCAAGTTGTGAATTTGGTGATGTTCCCTTATTGAACTGTTTAGTTATTTTCCCCTGGTCCCTTAGGACCAAAAAGCATGTGCTGTAGTTTTCTCTGCAGTTTGTTGGCTCTGCTTTTGTTCCAGTAACACTTTCAGTCCTGGCACGGTGTACTTGTGGAATTATTACAGAACCTGTCTTGGTTCCATTGGTTCCAACAGCCATGGAAAAACCAACTTCCAGTCCACAGCTATTGGTTCTGATGCTGCAGGGCAAGCAGACCTTGCCTACCCAACCATTTCTGCCAGAGCCTTGGTGGGGTCCCCCTTGGCCTTTCCCGTACCAGCAGGGCTCTTGGCCCATGTACCCACCTATCCCACAGCAGTGGAATGAGCCTCAGTCTGAGCATCCAGCTTCCTCACAAACACGAGCATCAATTCCTTTTCAGTCTTGAGCATCAATTCCTTTTCAGTCTTGAGCATCAATTCCTTTTCAGTCTTGAGCATCAATTCCTTTTCAATCTCTGGTTCCATACCCTTCAGTGACCCAGGAGCATTTTACTGACACTGAAGAAGAGGAAGGTTCCCATTCTGACCACAGTTTGGAACTGGCCACCGACCCTTTTCCAGGTAAGATGGTTGGGGACATCAACACAGTTTCTCCGACTGAAGATCTATGCCTTTTTTTCCAATTAGATGCTCAGAATGGAGAAATCTTTGGAACTTGAAGTTGTGTCTGCCAATCCAAAACCCAGACATAAGATTCTGTCAGCCCTGTATTCAGATGCACCTACCTCTGTCGCCCTTCCTGTTTTGGAGGATTTCTAGGACTTGGCTAAGAACTTGTGGGAGAAACCATCCATTATCATCTCCACATCCAGGAAAACCTTTATACTTGAGGGACTGCCTTTCCCCATACAGGCCCCAAAGAGCACTTCGGTCGGGGTCACAACACCACCTCGTGACCCTGGGCCCTAAAGAGGCCAGGCTTGCTGCCACAAGGGCCAGGTCGTTTTCGGTGGCGGCTCCTATCTGATGGAATGAGCTCCCGGAGGAGATCAGGGCCCTGCGGGACCTGTTACAGTTCCGCAGGGCCTGTAAAATGGAGCTCTTCCGCCAGGCTTTTGAATAGGAGCCGCCGCCACCACCGCCACCACCAGTTGGGGCCTGCAAAGCAGCACCGCTGGGTTAGGCTGACTGGGCATTTGAACATCGGGGCCACAGCATCCCCCCTCAATGGGATGTTCAATAGGGAGCGAGTGTGTTAGTCGCGCTGGATCCTTGGGAGTTGCCCATTGTATTTAATTGTTTTAAAATGTTTTAACCGTATTTTTATCGCACTGTGTGCCTTGTTGGTGTAACTATGGTGTTGTATTACACCTGTGTACTGTAAGCCGCCCTGAGCCCACGCGCGGGGAGGGCGGGATATAAATGGAATTAAATAATAATAATAATAAATAATAATAATAATAATAATAATAATAATAATAATAATAATAATAATAATAATAATAGAGTATGACTTAGAGATTATGGCTTTCTGTTCACCCACCTAGCATCTTCATTAGTGACATAGGAAGTACAGGCAAAACACTGTCATGGTTCTCACTCTGCTCCAGTAGACAAGGAGGGTTTTAGGATAGATGCCCTGCCTTGGCCAAAACGTTTATTCAGCTGTTATGCTAAACTTTAGGATTGCAAATTATCGAGCAATAATGGCTGCATACCAGCTTTACTTGTGGGACCGTGGGACCTCTCTTTTTTATTCATTACTAGAAGAACAGTGTTCAGTGGCTAAACTTCTACATGCTGAGGCAGCACACCTTTCTAAACAGCAGAATAATGTGGGGAAAACACGCAGCAGACTGTTCAGCGTGCTCTATGGCATCTGCCATTACATTCCGCCGGTTTGCATGGCTATGCTCCACCACCCTGCTTCCAGATACCCAGGCTAAAATAGAAGATATACCACTTCAAGGAGATCCGTTGTTTGAATGAGACTTTAGAAAAAATTAAAAAGAACAAGCAAATGGCGAGGTCATTGGTTGTCACAGGCAACGTTTTCTACCAAGGGAACACTTCCATCAACAGCAAAAGGACCATAAGGGTGCCCCTTCTGATTCCTCTTATTTTGGGCATAGCCGCCATTATTACACCCAAACCCAGGGCAAACAGCACCCTTCCAGACCTTGACCGAAGCCTTCTCAGCTACACTGTCCTAAGGATCAGGGACAGAAGGCACTATTCTTACTATATGACAACATAATGTCCTCCACCTATTTATTCCAGGACATACTGGCATCTTTTCTGAGCTCATGGCAGAATATCACCACTGATTCCTGGGTTTTGTCTATTGTTAAACAAGGATACAAGTTGGAGTTCACCCGGAGTCCCCCACTGAGCTCCCCTCCTCCTTGCAGAGAGGAGAGGGACAGTGATGGTTTAAGCGACACTGTCATAGAACTTGTTCAAAAGGGTGCTGTTTGGCCAGTTCCTAGTTCTGCTGTTCCTAATGGTTTTTATTCCTGATACTTCTGTGTTCTTAAGAAAGATGGAGGCTTTCGCCCCATTCTAGGTTTACGTAATTTAAACAAGTTTTTATCCGTTGAAAAGTTTTGAATGATTTCTCTTTCTCAAGTGTTGGAGTTGTTAAATTGGTGGCTTGTAGTTTTGCATTCGAAAGACACATATTTCCATGTCTCGATCCACCCTGGCCACAGAAAGCACTTTCATTTCCAGTGTAGGGGCTCCTACTATCAGTATACGGCCCTCCCCTTTGGTCTGGCCACTGTGCCCCGTGTTTTCATGAAGTGCATGGTGGTGGTCACTGCTTTTCTGAAATCTAAGGGTTGCACTGTCTTCCACTAACTGGATGTCTGGTTACTAGCTGCATCCCCTGAGGACCTGCTGCACTACTACCAGTCACCCTTGCTGTGGTAGCTGACCTTGAACAGTACAGGGTCCTTGTGTAGTGGTCTGGTGTAGTGGTTAAGTGCGCGGACTCTAATCTGGGAGAACTGGGTTTGATTCCCCACTCCTCCACTTGCACCTGGCTGGATGACCTTGGGCAAACCATAGTTCTGATAAGTGCTGTTCTTGAAAAAAGAGCAGTTTCTGTCAGAGCTCTCTGAGCCCCACCTACCTCACAGGGTGTCAGTTGTGGGGAGGGGCAGGGAAAGGAGTTTGTAAGCCGCTCTGAGACACCTTTGGGTAGTGGTGGGCGGGGGATAAATCCAATCTTTCTTCTTTTTCTTCTTCTTCTTCTTCTTCTGTCTCTGCAGAGAAGCTGAAAAATCATGGAAGAGGCAAGTCAGAACAATATCTCCCTTGCTGAGACCGAGAACACCATGGTGGATGAACTGAGCAAATTCACCCTCCCTCATCATGAGTGTTCCCTTTCAAGAAAGTATATCATTCCCATTTTCCAGAAATGGGGGTTCCTATTTGTAGATCTTTTTGCCACGTCACAGAATGCCAAAGCAACACTTTGCTGCTCTATTTGGTCATTGGCAGACATGTTCATTCAGCACTACGCTGTTGACATTTACTCTCTTGGAGATGTTGCTGTTGGGAAAGCAATCCTGGGCCCCGGTTACACGGCAAAGTTGCTGCGGGAGAGGCACGGGAGTCCTGCGGATTTTCCGGGCATGATCACACCCCAACATCTGGGAAGCACATTGCTCCCGTGGTGAACCCGTGGCTCCCCGCCGAAGGTGCGGAGTTAAAAACTAGTACCTACAAGGTACTAGTTTCCGGAAACCGCGGGGCAAGGGCGGGTGTCTGACCGCATTGCCGGTGGACTGTTGTGGCATCCGGCGGCTGCCGATATTCCGTCGCGGCCAAGGGGATTCCCCCCCCAAGTCTCCGCAGGATGTGGAAAAGCGCCCAACGGTGCATGCGCACAAACAGGAAGCGGCGTTTGCCACAGGAGCAGCGCGGCACGAGTGCCGGTTTGAACGTGCCGTGCTGTTCCTTTGCCGCCCTGCGGACTAGCTGTCTGATCTGTACCTGACGCCTATCCACGGGACCTCGAAAGGACTTCTGATCGGGCTGCCGTGCGTTATTTTCCTCCGGGGCAATTAGCCACGCCTCCCACCCGCATTTTCCGGCCCGTGTGCCCAGGGCCCTGCACTCTCTGTTCAACTAGATCTCTACACCCACCTCCAAATGAGTAGCTTGGTACTCTCCCCAATGCAGGACTGCACAAAAGACCGGAAACAAAAACAGGGTTGTACCTACCTGCAGCTATTGTTCATTGAGTTGTCTTCTCTGCAGGAACACATTTCCTCCCTCCTGCCCCTCTGTGAGCTCTCTCTGTGGACTGTGCTGTACACTTCAGGGGGTGTGGGAAGGACTGAGGGAAAATGGCACCCCTCTCCCTCAGCGTGGCTTCAGCGGGAAATGCTCTGGGCATGTACCAAGGGGAAAGGGCACCCTCTCCTAAGAAGCTAAAAATTTATCTCCATTGGCAGGCCTGCACATGTGCAGTCTCCCAATGTGTGCCTCGACAGAAGACAACAAACAACCTTGTTCTTTGTGCATGGGGGACTAAATCCAGAATGGGCTCTGTTTTCAGACAGTTGCTTCTCCTTGATTGTTCCATTTGTTGAATTGGGGCAGTAGCCTATCTGAAGTAAACTCAAGCGTAGCAACGAGCACAATTCTAGTTCTTTCTATGTTCTATGTCAGAAATGTTAAGAACAATAATCTTTACCAGAAAAATCACTATTCTATATTACTGGTTTACAATACACAAAGCTATCTGAGTATTCATTTATAGAATCTTTTTCCCAGGGAGATCTGTGCAGTGCCTTCACTGCTTTCTTTAACGGTGCCAAGAAGTGTGTGGACTTTTTTGGTTTTCCTCTCTGGTTTTGCAGACCCTGCAGTTGAGCTGTACTGTTGTCGCTGGTCCGGGTTTTGTGCTCTTCAGCCTGTGTAAAACTGGTTTGGATTTTTTTGGGATTTTTTTTCTAAAAATTGATATATTGTGTTGTTTTATTGAGTAGTTTAAGCCATCTGAAATCCCACACTGCAAAACAGGCTGTGTTGTAACCAGGGGTCATTTGGGGGGGACGCGGGGGGATGCCATCCCCCCGGGTGAGGTGCGGGAGGGCGGGGCCTGGAGCTCCCTGTTGGTGCCCGCTGGAGGTCGCCGCTGGCTGTGGGGAGGACACACTTCCGGTGATGTCAGGGGGTGTGGCATATGCTAATGAGTTATGCTAATGAGTCCCCCTAGCTCTTTTTCTACGAAATGACCCCTGGTTGTAACAATAAAGCAAGCAAACAGAAGACCCTGCTGTATGAGGCAAAGCATGTGCAGAAACTCAGACCTCTGCAGTTATAATTTGCTGACGAGCACTTCTTGCTACCTGCCTATGTAGAGGCAAGGCATGAAGATAAACACTGCTGTCAGCCAGCAATAGTGTCTCACATTTCATATGAAGTTCAATGTCGCCCCAGGGCCCTGTTTTTCATGACTGATATCCTATCTGTCTCATTACTGAGAAATTACCAGGACAGTATATCAAAAGTGAAATATCCTGTCACATAGGTCTTTCTTCGACAAATCGTAAAATGCGATAAGTTGCTCACTTCTACCTGATGTAATTTCTTTACTTCATTATATGCAATTACAGTTTCCAGAATATAAAATTAAATGGCATTCAAATACATGAATGCTTAAGGGAAATGTCTCCTTGAGAGATAATACCAGCACGTCTCTCATCAAACAGACTAAGAGTGCAAGTACATACCCTAAGGCGTAGTATCATGTAAACTGAATCCTTTCCTTGACGTTTCACTGAAGCCTATATGGATAGTAATGCAGGGTTTATCCATGATTTCACTACATTACCATCCATGCGAAACTGCATGTTCACTGTTGCGTGAAAGTACTCTAAGTAGGCAGTAGATATATAATTATTATTATCACATACAATAAAAAAGCTGAGCCTTAATTGTGCATGTGATTTGCAACAGTGATTCAGATCTTCCAAAACACAGCAGAAATAGTACCAGAGGGGCTGATTAGAGTCACTTTTGTTCTTTAAGAAAAATCCAATGTATTTCAAGTTACAAAATTCCTCCATAGGTATATTACCACATGAATTATGCATTTTTATTTATTTATCAGATTTATACCTCGCCCTCCCAGCCAAAGCTGGATGGTTTTTGCATAACATTTCTGTGCTAGCAAATGTTTTAAATTTCACATTCACATCTTAACAATTCCCGACGTATACAACACCAGTGAATCTACTTAGTCACCTACATGAGATCGTCAGCATTCCACAGTGGCATATGTAGATAGTCACAATATTCATCAGGGACTGCCAGTATTCGCATGTGAATCTCTGCATTTTAGAAATTCACTGCACCATGTTATATGAAATCTTAAGAAAACCTTTTAGAAGAAGAAGAAGAGATTGGATTTATACCCCGCCCTTCACTTGGAGTCTCAGAGCAGCTTACAAACTCCTTTCCCTTCCCCTCCCCACAACAGACACCCTGTGAGGTGGGTGGGGCTGAGAGAACTCTGACACAAACTGCCCCTTTACAAGGACAGCTGTGCCAGAGCTTGTGACTGACCCAAGGTCACATCAGCAGGTGCAAGTGGAGGAGTCGGGAATCAAACCCAGTTCTCCCAGATTAGAGTCCGCGCACTTAACCACTACACCAAACTGGCTCAACAGTGGCATGTATCCCACCACTCTTCTCCACAATGTTTGAGCCTAAGAAGCCTTAGGAAGAATCACAAGTTAGTGGAAGCCTCCGGAGGTTGGAGGGAAGGCTTCAAGCTTCCCTTACTGGAGTGGCATTACCCAAACTAGGGTCCAGTGAGTCCAATACGTGCATGCGCGTGTACACAGGATTACTACAGAATATTCTCAGGTCCTTTATAAGGACAAAGAGCAAGCACTTCTCATATCATCTGACTAATATGACAATGGAAACCTCAGTGATTTCTAGCAATCAGGGCAGGGAATCCCAGAAGAAAGGGATAGATTCTGCTTCCTCCTGTCTTGAAGGGTGGGTGTTCACAGTGTTTCCACTGCCTGCAGTCGCCTTGCTTTCAGATCACCTAAGAGGACTAGCCAGAATATATGTGTATTTGTGTCTAGGAGCAAGTAGCTCATTCCTAAAAACTCTAATTGGTCGAGTGGCAGCAAAGTGCCTTTGGTTGAGGCGGCGGACGTCTCTATATGGCCTCCCTGAGGTGGTTGTCACCTATCCATCTATTAATCCAAATAATATGCTAAAGAACCGTACAACCAGTGACAGTCAGAAGTGTGATTGAGTTTTAATGTTTATTATTATTTAAATTTTCTAACTTGTTTAATTTTAATTGTATTTATTGTACTGTTTTTATGATGTTACTCGCCCTGAGCCCGCTTGCAGGATGGGCGGGCTATAAATACTACTACTACTACTACTACTACTACTACTACTACTACTACTACTACTACTACTACTACTACTACTACTACTACTACTACTACTACTACTACTACTACTACTACTACTACTACTACTACTACTACTACTACTACTACTACTACTACTACTACTTCAGCAGGAGGATAGCCTTCTGCATCCCTAGACTAATAGCTAGTGATAGCTTTCAGCTCAGTGCTGGAAATTCAGGTTTTATGTGGCACTGATCTCTTTCTTAGGACTGTTCTGAAAGTTTTCTCCAGCCTTTTCCTACCCCTGTTCATTTGGCCTCATCTGAAAGTGGTTAACCAATGAGGAAGTTTCTTGCTACCTCCAGGGCAAAGTGCCTTTCCACCAAGGGGTGAGATTGATTGGAACTTGGGTATTGACCTTTTTTGAGTTGTGGTCCTATAGAATCAGCTGTCCTCAGAGATGTGACCTGGTAGGTCATGTACAGCGAATAAAGACATTTTGCTTGAAATTGCTTTGAAAGTGTAGCTGGTAACTATCTCACTGTATTCTCTGGAGGAAATGAGAGGATGCAGACCTCCATAGGGAGCTTGCAGCTTGTGTGTGCTTTGAAAAGGGGCTGTCTGGTGTGTGGTGCATTAGCGGACGAGGGAGGGGAAACGTCTTGGGGTATGTGAAAAATTAATCAAAATGGGGCTCCTCAGGGTGCTAAACTTTGAGAGCCAGTGTTTTAAAAGACAATATTGTTTTGATCATCATGTCCACACTGTCTGCAGTGTTGGTGTAATTTTTCAGAATTTGACTGGTTTACTTCACCCTTGTGAATTACGAATCTTATGCCCATAAATTTTACGCAACAACTCACCAGTCAGTGTCCCAGATACATAAATAGTTTGTCGTCTTGTCATTTCCAGACATTATGCTACAGTTAGGGCAGGTAATTAAAAGCCCACAAGTGATCTTGCTAACATTATTAAAAGAAAAATATATTACCATTTTGAGTTACTGTTTTCAGTGAAATCAACCCACTTCTGTGTTATAAATTGACTGGGTGCGAATCCAGCATTAAAATTATTTTGTTGATGTTACTTGCTAGTCAGATGTACTTGCTAAGGTCTGAATAGCATAGTCCATAGCCATGGAGATATATTTAGTAAGCTCTGTTTGCAGTGAAATACTGCAAGTCAGCACATATGGAATTCTCCATGTCCTGTTAGCATGCCAGGGACCAGTGGTTAAAACTCAACAAAAGCAGCAATGGACATGTCAGAGCTGGGGTTAAGCATGAGATTATGCTGTGAATTTGCAGTACCCTTTCCTTCCTTTGATTCTCTTAGAAGATCATTGATTTACAAATCTTGAGCAGCAGAAAATTTGTGTTCATCATTTGTTGGTGCAAGGAATAAAAGGAATGAAACAAATTTTGCTACTACCAAAGTAATCGTAGCATCACTATCTCTAAGTATCACAAAATAGCACATAAAAAGAAGAAGGAGACCCATGACCCTGTGGCTCACTGTCAGTGGAATCTTCTGGGTTCACACAAGCAGAAACATGCAAGTGTGTAATCAAATCAATACACCAGTTCCATATGAACCAGAGGTGTATTACAGCTGTATGCAGCCTCCATGCGATGTTTGTACTGATCAGAGTACAGGGATAACATGGAGAAGTGATTCTTGTCAGATGGTACTTTCAGGGAAACACTTTCACAATGGTATTTCTGTAGCCATCATATTTAGAATGTATCATGAAATTGTTGTGTCACCACAATCCCTGACCCTGTGTTGTGTGGAGAGATTGTATGAAATCTCATTTTACGTGCTTAACTTCCTCATAGAAATCAGTGAGGCTTATAACAGTGTAACTCTGACTGTGCAATGCTTGTTCCTTTGGAATTCATTTCAGAGGAAAAATTGATCATAGAAAAGTACTACCTACTGTCCTACTTATTCTTAAAGTGTTTTACCTTCAATATATTTTAAAGTGTGAAATAAAACCTAAAGAGCTATTTCACACTTTTAAGTATATTGAGAGTGAAACATTCTTAAATCCTAAAGAGCTTTAGGGAACAGACTCTAATACCTGGTTTACATTGCAGGCAGGCTAGAGAAGTTGCTGCAGGGCTAGAGTCTGAAAACAGGAGCTGAAATTAGATCTTACGCTGTTTACAAGCCTGGACACAGGTTTTTATAAATCCAGGGTCATGAATTATGATCACTGGTGGCAGGTCTGTTTCGTCTCTTCAACAAGATTTCTGTTTAACTGTAGTATATTATATTTTATACACAGAAGCATTAAAAAGTGCATCCAGAAATACCCTCCTTTCCTTCCTTGACAAACTGTTCCTTTACATTGATAATTCAAACCTACAATAGTCCTCCTAAGAACAACACAGCTTACTTAGCACTGTGGCATGAGGTTTCTGACCTACTGCATAGAATTTACAGACATCCCTAAGTATCACATTGTGTGCTTAGCTCTTATTTGACAGAGAATGCAAGACTGGCTTCCCCTTCTTGTTTTTTTTTATATGCATTTTTTATTTTTGGAAAGCAAAATATAATTTAGAGGGGATATAAAAAGAAATGAGGGATTATAAAACAGATTATATATATATATATATATCAAGATTATTATACAAGATATATAGAACAGAAGAAGTAAACATTTCTCCCCAACATCCCCTTCATTATAGTTTTAAGACATTATGTGTAGGATACAATGGTCCTTACTTCAAAGATTTCAGATTTCAAATTTTATAACGAATCTATTTTGCAACTATGTTATTAATTTCCTCATTATTGCATATTCTATGTTATATATTTCTAAATACTAGCTAATATAAAAAGCTTAAAAGAAAGTCTATTGTATATCTCACATGTAAGATAAAAAATAAAAAATATTTTTGTTCAAAATCTACTTCTTCTTACATTTGTATTCAAAACTTGTTCTTATTTTACTTGTGCATTATATATATATATATGCATGCATGTATGTATGTATGTATGTATGTATACACACACACACACACATAATATATATATGCATAGCAATACATTTATATACACTTTTAAACTATTTCTCTTTCTAAATTTGTCTCCTGCTTGTATGATAAATACTCCATCTCTCCTCAGATTTTGAAATTGATCTATTTCTCAAATAGATTGTTAATTTTGTCATTACTGCATAATCAGCAAGTTTATTTTCCCATTCTTCTAAGCTTGGACAGATGTCTGATTTTCACTTTGCTGCCAAGATGAGTTTGGCCTCTGTCACCATATATTTGAATATCTCTTCCAAAGCTTTTGATAATTTGTTGGGTAATATTCCTAATAGCATGTTCTTAGGTTCCACAGGGAATTTAAATTTTAATATGTTCTGCATTTTTCCATGTATTTCCTTCCAGTATCTTTTTGTTTTGTTACAAGTCCACCACATATGGTAAAAGGTTCCATGTATGTCTTGGAATTTCCAGCATTTTCCTTTGTAATTTTTGTCTGCTTTCTCAATATCTTTTGGAATTATATACCATCTGAAGAACATTTTATACCAATTTTCTCTTAATGGCTGGCTGGCTGGCTGGCTGGCTGTGAACTTGGTTTCATTTTTCCATAACCTATCTATTGATGCATTGGTATTTTCTCTCTGAAACTCTGTATCCATTTAATCATACATTTTTTTCACTTGTTCTTTTTCTGTGTTTAACGAAGAGCCAGTTTGGTGTAGTGGTTAGGAGTGCAGACTCTAATCTGGGAGAACTGGGTTTGATTCCCCACTTCTCCACATGCAGCTGCTGGTAGGACCTTGGGTCAGTCACAAGTTCTCTCAGAGCTGTTCTCTCAAGAGCAGTCCTCAAAACAGCTCTCTCATCCCCATCTACCTCACAGGGTGTCTGTTGTGGGGAGGGGAAGGGAAAGGAGATTGTAAGCAGCTCTGAGACTCCTTCAGGTAGTGAAGGGCAGGGTATGAATCCAATCTCCTCCTCCTCCTCCTCCTCTTCTTCATACATCAATCATAATAGATGATCTTTTTGTTTTGTAATCAGCTGTTTGAACTCAGTCATATCTGTTAAAACTCCACCTTCCATGGTGATAATCTTCTTTAATCTTGAAGTTGAATGGTGATATAACAACCATTAAATATTAATTCCTTCATCTCTAATGTCTTGCCAGGATATGATTTTCCCCTGAGCATTTACCATATTGACATACATTAGAAAATCACTTTTGGTGGCGGTCACACATGTGAGATAAAGTGGGGGAAAGCGAGGCTATTTCCTCTGGATGAATTTCACTTGCATTTGTGTAATCATACAGTCCTTTGAAGCTGCGGGGACAGCCCACCACTATGATCAGATGCAACTCTGAGTGAGTCAGGGGTTTTTTTGCTCTTTGTTCCCAATGCGCTTAAACGGGGAATTGATGAATCACATCTCAGCACTCAGAGCTCCCTACGGAGTGTGCGATGATGCGTATACTGAGAAGGGGGGGAAAAACCAACGGCATGGAATCAGGATGGCCTGATCAGACCATCCCGATGCCATGAAAGCGTGCTGGAGCGATCAGTCAGGGGAAAGTCTGCCCATAGCAACCCGTTTCCTACCAGACTTTCCCTGGTGTCTTTTTACTCCACTTCTGCAGTGGAGCAAAACGGGTTGCCAACAGGTGTGGGGTGCTTCCCAGATGTCCGTGTCTGATCGAACCCTTTAAATCCACCTGGCATTTGCGCCTATGGCACAGCTAATTGTGCATGTGATTGCACCCTTTATTTCTCATATTCTTATTGTAATGAGCTTCTACTGGGGACATAAATGGAGGGTTTGGAGGACTCAATAAATTCTGGCATGTGAACCATATTGTCAAGAGTCCACCTCTAATTATATTGCTTCTTTTTTGTGTTGTGATCATTTTGTTTGGTTTCTTTAGCCATAAATAATTGAATAAACCTTCATCGAAATGTACTGATTCAAGCTTGACTATTCTTTGTTGGGTTTTTAATCCAATCTGTAATCCAAACCAGGCCTGCCACTTGATAGTATAATTTTACATTTGGAACTGCCAACCCTCCTCTTTTCCCCCCTCATCTTATAATATTTTAAAACTTATTCGTGGTTTTCTGTCATTCCAAATAAATTTATTTATCTGTCTTTGCCACTCTGTCAGTGTTTTTTTCTTCTATATATATATAGGTAACATTTGGAGAGAAAAAAATGTTTTGGTAATATATTCATTTTGATTGCTGAATTCTACCCAGCTACAAGATTCCCCCCCCCCAATCTGGATAAGTCTGCTTGTATCAATTTCCAAGCTTCGATAATTGTTTTTGAAAAGATTACAATTTTGTCCAGTCACATGTATCCCCAGATATTTAATTGGATCAGTAGCTACTGTGCATTATGTGTTCTTTATAATATCATCTTCTTGTTTCGTTAAGAATTTCATTATCATTTTTGTTTTCTTCCTGTTGATTTTGTATAATGAAAAGGATCCAAATTCTTCAATATGTTCCATTACATGCTATAACGATTTAAAACCACGTCATCTGCATAACTTTTCATTTTTAATTCTGTATCATCCACTTTTATTCATTTAATCCTTATATCTCTTTATAGCTAAAACACAGTCCTGATGTGTTCCTTTTTCAATCAAAATTGCCTCAGTTTTCCATTTATTAAAATCTTTGCTTGTTGTTTCAAATATATACCTTGCATCCAGTTCCAGAATTCTGAGCCACAGTCCACATTTTGAAGTATGTTTAGATGAAAAGGCCATAATGTGTTATCAAATGCTTTCTCTGCATCAAAAAAAAAATAACGCTGCTTTCTTTCTTTTTCTTATCCACAAATTAAATTGCCTTTATTATAAATCGTATATTATCTTTCATGTACCTGTTTGGTATAAAACCTGTTTGATTGGTGTATATTAAATTTGGTATACATTTTGTTAATCTTTCTGCCATTGTTGTGGCAAGGATTTTATAATCTACATTCAATAAGTAAATAGGGCTGTATGACTGTGGTAACATTGCATCACTACCATCTTTGTATATTAATGTTATATACACCTCTCACCACATCAGAGGTATTCTCTTTTCTTCTTTAACTCATTCATAACATTTTTAGTGGTATCATTAGAACTTCTTCAAAGTGCTGTCAGCCCATCCAGGCCTGGTGCTTTGCCCTTTTTCATATTTTTCATTCTCTGGGAGATTTCTTGAATTGTTATTGTTTGGTTTTAAATTTTTCTGTGTTCTGGCATGAACTTTGTAATCAGAATATCTTTTAAATATTACCTTATTCCTTTTTCTGAGACAGACTTCTTTTTATATAATCCTGAAAGAGTATTAATAAATTGTTCTTGTATTTCTTTTTATGCATATGTGATTTGATCTCCTTTCTTTATACATGTTATTGCTATGTTTTCTTTCTCCTTTCTAAGACAATATGCCAAATATCTGCCGTGTTCATTCACATGTTCAAAATGCCTTTGTTTTAGAAATTTTGATTTCCCCCCCCCTGTACCTTGTCCATTTTTAGCATATCTAATTGATTTTCTAATTGTCTGATTTCTGCTAGTGTATCTTTATTGGAATTTGTCTTGTGCACTTGCTCAATTCTTTGCATTTTCTCTACTAATGTCTTGGTTTGTTCTCATTTTTCTCTTTTCTTCTTGGCAGCAGCTGCTAGTAATAGTCCTCTGATGAATGCTTTGTTTGCTTCCCAAGTTGTAGCTGAGAAAATTCCTTCTGTATTATTTATCTTAAAGAATTCTTCCAGATCTTTTTTACACTTGTTTATTATATCATCTTGCAATAAAAGAGCATCATTCCTCTTAATTACTCTTCCTCTTAATTTTCTGTTCCATTGCCAAACTACCTCTATAGGATTATTATCTGCAAATATCTTCAGTTGAATCTCTGCTATACCAAAATTCATTGTTAAACTTTTTGATATCCAGCACATATCTATTCTTGAGTATGTTTGATGTCTATCAGTAAGAATGTGAAATCTCTGGCTCTTGGATGCTTAATCCTTCAGGAATCTTCTAATTTCGACCCTTACAAGTATTGAAGTACACTTTTTGATTGTTTCCCACTTCTGAAATTTCTGGATCTATTCTTCATTGGGTCTAAAACTCCGTTCATGTTTTCAAAAACCATTCATCTTTGAAGTCTAGCATAGTTTGAAAAAAAATTCTCCAAAAAAGTTGTTAGCATTGTTTGGCGCATATATTGTCGCTAACATGCATACCTTCCCTTCCTGGAATCTCATTTTAAAAATTAAATATCTTCCTTCTGGATCTCTTAATTCTTCTTATTGTGGATTATTTATGTAAATGCCTACTCCACATTTTTTATTTAGGACTGAGGCAAGACATACTTTGCCTAATTTTTATTATTTAGAATATGTTCATGTTTCTTCTTTATGTCAGTTTCTTGTAAACATAAAATATCTGCATTTTGCTTTTCAAATTGGTTAAAAAACTTTATATGTCTCATAGGAGAATAGTCCATTAATATTTGCTGATACTATTTTTAGTTTATCCGTTTTGTCCTGATGTTGATGCCATGACTGTTTTTTCTCCAGAGTGCTTAGATGAGCTTGGCTTGAGCTGCTTGAAGATTTTCCTTCAGTTTCTCTATATAAGTCTTCTGCTTGCAATTCTTCAGCTAATAGATTGGCTTATTCCTCTGTTTTGATTACTTTCCTTCCTTTTGGTAAGTATATATTGCAAATTGTATTTCCCAGTGATTTCTTTTTCTTGTAGAATCTGTCTCAGAAAGTCAAAATCTTTCCTTTTCCTTAACACACTTGTTGATACATCCTGAAAGATCTGCACTTCTTTTTCTGTTATTTTAAGTGGAGATTCTCTTTGCTTCTTTAATATTGCATCTCATGTTTTTCTATGAGTAAAGCAAACCAGTTTCTCTTGAGGTAGCTTACTCTTAAACGCAAAGCTTGAATTTGCTCTGAATATCTGGTCAATATTGAGAAAATCTCCTTGTATATGCAAATAATCTTGAAGCAATTCCTGAAATCTCTCTTCCAAATTTAGCTTCCCAAAATCTTCACACATGTCTCTAAAACACAGGTTGTTATATCTGCATTGGGTTTCCAAAATTTCAATTCTTTGTTTTGTTGTTCATTCGCATAGTCGAGTCCGAATCTTCGCGACCCCATGGACCAGATCACGCCAGGCCCTCCTGTCTTCCACCGTCCTCTGAAGTTTGCTCAATTTCATGTTCGTTGCATCTATGACACTGTCTAACCATCTCATCCTTTGCCTTCCCCGTCTTCTTTGACCTTCAGTCTTTCCCAGCATCAGGGTCTTCTCCAGTGAGTGTTCCCTTCACATTGGGTGACCAAAGTATTTGAGCTTCAGTTTCATTATCGGGCCTTCCAGGGAACAGTCAGGGTTGATTTCTTTTAGGATTGACTGATTTGATCTTCTTGCAGTCCAAGGGACTCTCAGGAGTCTTCTTCAGCACCATAGTTCAAAAGAATCTATTCTTCGGCGCTCTCGCAGCCATACATGACTACTGGGAATACCATTGCTTTGACCATGCGGACTTTTGTTGGCAGGGTGATGTCTCTACTTTTTATCATGCTGTTTAGGTTTGCCATCGCTTTCCTCCCAAGGAGCAGGCGTCTTTTAATTTCATGGCTACTGTCACAGTCTGCAGTAATCTGGGTCCCCAGGAACGTGAAGTCTGTCACTACTTCCACGACTTCCCCTTCTATTTGCCAAGGAGTGATGGGGCCGGAGGCCATGATCTTAGTTTTTTTTATGTTGAGCTTCAAGCCCACTTTTGCGCTCTCCTCTTTTACCCTGAGCAATAGGCTCTTTTGGTATGAGAGTGGTATCGTCTGCATATCTGAGGTTGTTGATCTTTTCCCCAGCAATCTTAATTCCCGCTTGTGATTCATCCAGGCCAGCATTTCACATGAAATGTGAATATAAATTAAATAAGCAAGGTGACAATATACATCCTTGTCGTACTTCTTTTCCTATGCTAAACCAATCAGTTGTTCCATATCCGGTTCTAACTGTAGCTTCTTGACCCTTATACAGGTTTCTCAAGAGACATGTGAGGTGGTCTGGTACTCCCATCTCTTTAAGGACCTGCCATAGTTTGTTGTGATCCATCCAGACAAAGGCTTTAGCATAGTCAATGAAGCAGAAGTAGATGTTGTTGCATTTTCTGAATTTGCTGGCAAATTGAGTGCAGCACTTTAACAGCATCATCTTTTAAGACTTTGAATAGCTCAGCTGGGATACCATCACCTCTACTAACTTTGTTGTTAGTAATGCTTTCTAAGGCCCATTTAACTTCACATTGTAGGATGTCTGGCTCGAGGTCAGTGATTATACCATCGTGGTTGTCAAGGACATCGAGGTCTTTCTTGTATAGTTCTTCTGTGTATTCTTGCCATCTTTTCCTAATCTCTTCTGCTTCTGTTAGGTCCCTACCGTTTTTGTCCTTTATCATGGCCAGCTTTGCATGGAACGTTCCCTTGATTTCTCTAATTTTCTTGAAGAGATCTCTTAGCTTCCCTCAATTTGTCTGTCATTTTTTTCTCAATTTGCTTTGGAGAAATTCTGGTGGTGATTTCAAGTATGGTACCACCTATCACAGTGCAGCAACATGGCTTGGAAAACCAATCAGAATTCTACAAATTAACTGATAGTGACTAGTTGCTCCCTCAGTCAGAGACAATGATGAAGATGATGCTAAATTCCACTGGCATCATTATACCTTTCCCTTTCCATAAGCTAACAGCCAGAAACTGACATAAAGAACAGTAACTGGAAACCAAGGCTCTGTTGTTTTGTTTATAGTTGCTAATGTGTTCAGAGAAGTCTGCGCTCTGTTATATTTTATTGGGAGGATATACAATATATGCTCTATGGGAGGCATATATGAATTCTAACATTGCTCAGAAGGACAGTTAAACAAATGACTCTTCCAGTCCAGTCA
>NW_015170293.1:349345-361775 GCF_001447785.1 Gekko japonicus | reverse complement strand
GAGCAGGGTGACAGCCATTACATCACCAGCAAACTCAAGAAGCCAGGAATTCTTACTCCAGATTTCAAAATGCCTTATCTGCCCTCCCTCCAATTGTCACTTCTGTTTACCATGAGTTTTCCTGTGCAAGTAAACCAACAATGCTAATAAATGCAGATGTTATGGAAACCCTAAGGGAAGTTATTTAACCCCTGAGGGAACATCCTTCTTTTTTGTAGTTCCAAGAACACAACTCTCAAATTGTCTTAGGCTTTGGAATAGAAGTTTCAAAATCATCCAGCTATATTTAGCGATAAGAGTTCCTCTAATAGACTACTGTCTTGCTCAAACCCACAAACAGGCACTCAGTTCCCTTTTGGAACATTGATACACAGGCTCTTTATGTAGTATTCACATAATTGCTGGGGGAACCCTGGACTAAAGATACACCTTAAACCAGTGTGAGAGATCAGCACATGTTAATAGCATTCCATAGGCATTGTCATGAAGATGCAAAGACTCATTGTGATACTTTTCTGAGCCCTATTGGCTGGATGTATCTTTGTCATGCATGGCTCGTTGCCCATAACTACAGCTGAATTGCAAATACTGTGTCATATTTTAGATGGATCTGAAAATAGTTGGGACATAAAATAAGGGGAATAACCATGTGCTGCAAAAAAGGTGGGGGAATTTTCCTCTTCTAAGTTGAAAACTTAATATTTTGTAAACGAGTTCAATTTATGTATTGATTTACAAAAAGGATTAAATTGGTTTCTTACAAAAAAGACTGGTATTGTCATCTGACATGCTGTTAGAATTAAATATATTGAAATGAATCTCAGACGTACTTGGGTAACAGTTCAAAGTTCTGGAACTACCATAAGCTCTGGATGTTTTAAATGATTGATTCACAAAATGATTGTTTAGAGATACACCCAAGCACCCATAAAAATCTAATGCACAAATGAGACAAACATGGTTGAAAAATATGTGTACTGTGTATATAAACTCTTCAGAGAACCAGAACTGGTTTCAGTTTCATGCCAAGTACTCATGTGGTCACAAAAACTGAGGATGCTGTTTTGTAATAAGTGGAAAGACACTATGAATCAGGTCCTTGCTTTCTTCTTGCGCTGCGGATATGTCCCAAAGATGTTTAGTCTGCTGTAACTGCTCCCCATTCATACAACGAGAATAGCCTAAAATCCATTCCACTTCATTTTCTGTGTTTGGTACTGAAGATGCCAGTCTTGTAGCCAGTTGTGCATTTTGCCACCAAAACCTAAACATCTTCCCCAGAAGTAAACTGCCATTGATCTCAGTATCATTTATATCCAAGCATTTCCTCCCCCAAAAGTATTTCAAGGAAGGAGACCCCCACCACCACACACACACACACACACATTCATTCACTCACTTACTCAGTGGGGTCAACTGCAAATGGGCACACCACAGGCAAGTGAGACTTCATTGTCATAGAAAAAGAAGAGGAGATTCGATTTATACCGCGCCATTCACTCGGAGTCTCAGAGCGGCTTACTAACTCCTTTCCCTTCCCCACCCCACAACAAACACCCTGTGAAGTAGGTGGGGCTGAGAGAGCTCTTTCCAGAACTGTCCTTTCAAGGACAGCTCTTGTCAGAACTATGGCTTGCCCAAGTCCTGCAGCAGCTGCAAGTGGAGGAGTGGGGAATCAAACCCGGTTCTCCCAGATTAGAGTCCACGCAGTTAACCACTACACAAAACTGGCTGAGGCCCTTCAAGATGTTGTACTGATTTACAATGTCTGGTCAAGGTCAGCGTGTCAATAGTGCACAACACTGATACAAAAACATTATGGAAAGGATGTCAAAAATATACCCTGTCCATTTAAAAACTTGGTAAAGGCATGACCCTGTCTAGACAGAGAAGCACTCCAAAAAGCTATTGCTGATGGTATTTTGCATAGCCCACATGATCTCAGATTTAATCCTGCTAAGATGCTTTCCAAAGACAACTGACTACTGTGCAGCCTGTGGCATTTCTTTGTATTATTTCAAGAGGGTTTCACACTCTTTACAGAGTTCATGTGCAGTGCCATTCTTTGACTCATGTTGGCAGGAAGACATTCACTCTGGGGTTCCCCTCCTCCCCTACTGTATGCCACAAGTAACATGTAATGCTATTATAGTACAATCAGGGTTAACTGTGAGCATTCTTTCAGAGCACAAAACTCTGAGTTGCTCCCTGACCATCCTCCTGTTTAGTAACAGACAGGATTTTTTTCCCCCCTCCAGTGTCTTAATTTAGCTTTAGACAGGATTACAATAGGATAGACCATTTGCAGCCTTAAATAATAATGTGCCTGATTTAAAATTAGACTGCAACTGCCTCTCATTTGTGGAAAACCCAGAGCTAGCCCCAGTTTTTGTAATGGATGTAGTAGAAGATGGAAATCCTAAAGCTCGTACATTTGGAGAAGGTCAGGTTCCAATTCATAGTCTGAACTTTTTGTGGGGCTATAGAGGGGAGTTTACAGATATATAGCAAGAGAGTCCAGTAACACCTTAAAGGCTTTAAGGTGCTGCTGGACTAACACGGCTACCCATCTTGATACATTTTTTTTACTTCTCTTTTTTTGAAGACTTGTGTATTAGGTATGTTCAAGTAGAACCAGCTAGGCAGATTAGTTGGTATTCCTGTCCCCTTGGTATCAAAATTTTGCCTAAAGTGACATTCAAAATTAACTTGTTTTATCTGAGGAATTTCAAAAGAAGCCAGGAGTGTTGATAGAATATATGAGAATTAGAACCTTGCTTTTCTCCCCAGTAGCGACTCAGAACAGTTATAACATCATTCTTGCTTCTTCCATTTTAACCTAGCACAGTTACCAAGGAAATGTTTGCATAAAATGCTAACGGTGGGTTGAGTTGGGCAGTACATGGCCCTGCATACAAGAGGAACGCATCACCTGGCACATCAGTCTCACCTCTGACACCTCTGACCATTCACATGATGGCATGATGTTAATTTGGTATAGGTTCTATATACCTGGCAAATATCCTAGAAAATACCTAGGGATCAACCATGGGTACAAAGCCTGTGCTCATTGGATTTGTCTGAATTCACTTTATATTACCTACCAGAGGAAGCTGGCATGCCAGGTGGGAGTGGTTACATGTACTCCTTCTTCCTTGCTCACAGGATCATATATCATTAAGATTGATTTAGTAATGGAACAGAACGCTGTCAGTGACTGGTGTTGTAATAAGTGTATTTTCACTTTCTCCACCTTTGCAGTAATGTCCAGAGGAGGAACTCGTACATTTTGTCTGTAACTAGAGAGGTTCCACTTACATTTAAAAATTCCTCATCTTCTTGTGTCGGAGATCGATCCTTGCTTTGCATGTTGTCCCAGAATGAGGACATTAAATTTATTGTTGTTGTTGCTGTTGTTATTTTGCTCCATCTGTAAGAAGTCATTGTTACAACTTCCAGCTGTCTTTCCTGTAAGGGCTGGTGTCTTCATCTGCCATGAATAAAGCAGATGAAGGGAAGGATTAGACTAGGGCATTCTTGATATGCAAGAATGGATGACTGGAAGGTCCATTAACCATGAAGTGCTAATACCATTAGAGGGGAACGCCACTGAATTTTTTTTTGGTAGTGGAATTCAATAAAATCATGCATTTCCACCAAAGTGGAATATTTTCCCAGAATTACATATAGTGTTACAAAAATCTGCAGTCTTTAGCTATTGTTAAAGATCCACAATCTGTCATAAAATATCTCTAGTCTTGAATCTTGTTGTTCATATGGCAAATGTTAGTGATTTTAACAGCTCAGGAGCCAGGTATGTATTCTTATAAAACAGTAACATTTTAATGCCAAAACAACTCCTGTAACCTTACCTTATCATATAATGTCAATCAGGGGTCATTTCGTAGAAAAAGAGGTGCAGGAGCTCATTAGCATAACTCATTAGCATATGCCACACCCCCTGACATCACCGTAAGTGTGTCAGAAGGCAACACCCACCGCTCAGACTCCACTAGACTGTTTTGGATTGCTAGCTATTGGGGGGGGGGAATGTGCAGCTCTGTCTTCGCAGAGGAGGGAGAGCTTGTACCTGAATAAAACTTGGTCTTAAAGGTGCCACTGGACTGTTTTGGACCGGGGGCCTGGGGGGAGCTCTGCAACTTATCTGGCTGCTTCTTGCTCTGAGTGAGGGCTGCTGGGAGCAGGGGGTGGGGCTTGTTGCATGTGCCCGCCCCCTGGGCTCTTTACTGCCAGAGCTCCGCTCCTGTGTGCTCCTGCAGGAAATGACCCCTGATGCCAATTATATGTGACAAGCCCTGTTTAATTGTAAATCTACATGATACAGTGAGGCTTTGAGCAAAATGGCCATTGGGTACAAGCAATAATAATCTTTAATACAATGAAACCCATAATACAGAGTAAAAACATGCTTACAGAACTGTTTTTGATTAAGGCAAAGAACCCAAGAAGTACTGAACGATGAATGGGAACTGGATAAATCTCAAACCGTGTTGTTGATTTTCAATGGAAACAAATTGCTTGGACCAGGAAATGGAATAGGGAACAGAACTCCTCTTGTGAGTTTTGTGCATCCCAACTCATGAAAGCTTGTAGCTGCTTCTGCATTCTTGTTGGCATGTCAGCGTAGGCTGCCATACTCAAGCCACCAGACCTTCTAATAATGCTGAGCCTCCTGGATAACACCCCCCCCCCTTTGCTGCACTGCGTTAGACTTGTCATCACTGCATATCACACGGAGGACTAAACAGATGCAGCATGCTGCCATTTCAGACAAAATTCCAACATGCTGAAGTATGCCTTGGATCTATTTTTATGTTTCATTTTGGACAATGCTCCATCTGAGTAGGACAGCTTGAATTAATATCTTTTTATAAGCAACACAGTGGTTAAGATTTTTATTGACTTCCAGACACAATAGTATTTTTTTTTAGTCTAGCAGCCCACCACACAAAACAACTTGTCTACAGGCCATTAACAGATGGGACAGGCATACAAAAATCAGGTGCCCTGCACATTTTCATTTCTCCATTGACAAGATGCATGGTCTGTGTTGTCCTTGGTCCTTCCTTTTCCCTTTCACCCAGGTTCACACAGCTTAAAAAAATAAACAAGTATAATGCTTATTGCTATCTGTGAGGGGTGCAACAATTATACATGATTTCCTGTTTCCAAAGTTAAAAAGCACATGTTTACATTTTTTTAAAAAAAACCCATAAAGTAACAGATTTCTGAAAACAGATTTGTGGATCTGAAAATTTTGGAGTTTCGCTGGCCTGCAGATTGTTTCTGAGCAGAACTCATAGTGCTGTCTTTAACCTATCGAACTGTACATGGTTAGGGAGCACTTACAGTCTGTAACTAAAAATTTTATCTGTATCAACTGTCTGGCTCTATTTTTGCTGTTAACTATATGTAACATTTTAAGGTATTTGCTGATATTTGATCGTAATAAATCAGATTGATTGATTTCTTAGCTTGAAAAATTTCTGCCATTTCTCTAATTTCAGCTCCATTCCTAATAAATCTTCTGCCCTTCCTGTTTTGTGTGTTTCTCTTCCCTGGCTGTAATGGGATCCAAATGTTCCTTGTTAAATTAGACTGGTGGCTGTCGTGCACACAGGTAGCCTGCTTAAATCCTGTTAACTTCAACAAACATTGACAGCCAAAGTTTGCATATGCTTCTGTGTTTCCCACTGAAATCAGTGCAACTGAACTAGTGGTACAACATGCTACATGTCATTTATGACAACAAGGTATAAGGAAATGCCTAGGTGGGGAGGACTAAACTATTTTGGCCCAAATGCCTGAACAAAAATCTACATGTGAAGATGCTGGTGTGCTGGCAAACAAAGGGGCAGGGGAGGTGACAATTGTACTTGGCCAGTCAGACTGGGAGCAGACCAAGCCCCAGTGGCACTACTGGTACCTTGGACCTGGCTAATGGCTGGATAGGTCCAGGAGTTGATGACCAGCATAAGCTCTTTATTATCTCCATTCTCAGCTTCTCTGACGGTTATAGTTGTCCATTACGATAAGTAGGGGTTTTTTGGTTTTGTTTGTTTGTTCCTATTTTCCTGTTCGCCTAGGCAGCTGTTTTTCTGTTTGAGTTCTTGGTAGGCAGCTGTATTCAAAGAAGCCTGTTTCTTCTATGGCCTTACCAAAATTTACATTGTTTTCAAAGGTTCTACTGCACATTCATCCAGAAAATCTGTCATACTCTTGAAATGTTATGCATGAGAGTATCTGTTATATATATTAAGACTACAAAATCAATTATTCAGTGAGCCTGTTAATAACTATGCATGCTCAGGTAGACTAGAAGGCATGGCTAAGGAAAGGAAGTATGGGCAGAACAAATACATTTCTCCAAAATCCCAGAGGGAGGATGATTTTTCTGTGGAAGTCAACTGATCTAGGCTAGGAAAATATATTTCACAATGAAATTTTTCCTGGCGTAGGTACATCACACAATTGTACTGAGATTAGAAGAGGAAATAGATTGTCTAGTATCACAGATGTAGGCTGCTGTGTAAGATACAGGAGCGGTTTGTGGCAACTTACCAGTTCTGATCATTTCTGTGCTGTTATAGGTTCAGGCCATATGATTCCTTCATTACAGTATTTTTGGTAACACTCTGAGAAACCACTTGTAATAGGAGACTAATTGAATTGCATTACCCTGCTATGCAAAACTTATCTCTGAATATCCACACACGTACACACAAAGTCAAATTTTCAGCATTACTCCAAAGTATGAATGCTTTGTATCGTGTCAGCTTGACAACTTTCCATAAAACTACATTGTTGCTGCAAAGTTGTTTAGACTAAATCTCAGACAGAACCTTGCTAGGTCTGCTGCTGTATAATATCATCCTTATCAAGCCCTTGGCATATAAAGATTTGATTTACGCTGCTATAAGTAATGACTAGTTTCTTGTTTGCTGCCATGGTGCCTGATCTGGTGAGTCTGGTATGTGTGTCTCTAGGTATGTGCAGCCGTACTGGATGCTTGGTTTTCGTATTTGTCAATCCGGAGAGGGCACAAAGGAGAGGGTAAGGAAGATGTGAAGGATAACTGGGTGCTCAGTGGTAGAGCATCTGTGTGACATGCAGAAGGTCACAGGTTCAGTCCCCAGTATCTCCAGGTAGTAGGCGACCTGAGACTCTGGAGACCTGCTGCAAGTCTGAGTAGGTAATATGGACTTTGAAGGACTAGTGGGCTGATTCAGTATAAGGTAGCAAGAGTCTCCAACAGCTGCCTGCATGCTCCAACAGCTGTGGCCAACAGCTGCCTGTATGTTCCTCCATTGTCAAGCAAATATGTGTTATTGAGTACTTTTCTTCATATAAAATTATTATTATACTTTTCAGATTCAACAGAGGGTTTCCTATGCTCCACCCAACTCTGCAGTTCATGCTAAATGTACAGTCAAAGCAAAATGGACCTGAACAATAATTGAAACGTATCTGTCAGCCATATTGCTTTAGAGACACATTTTCTCCAAGTCTGTATTGTACTACTTTGTATTTGTTCAAAATCACTCCCCTTCACCCGTGTTTGAACCATCTAATTATTCTAATAACCTGCAACTTTAGAAGTTTCATTTTGGTTGTAGAAGAATATATGTGGTCGCCAAAGAATGTGAAGAGTAATAATGGTCCAAGTATAGTTGGCAACTGTTATTATTTAGGAGATGGAGAACAATGAGGCAAAGACATAGCTCGGGGTAAAAATAATTGCAGTTCTTTAAAGTTGGGATTCTAAATATGAAAGCATTAAAAATCAATGACTGTAATGGCTCTGACTTGAAATAGAATGCAAATAGGCACCCAAAATTAAATGCAGTTGATTATATTGAATTCAGTGGAAAAATGTATCCTGATATTTTCCCTAAATAGCCATAATCAAGGGGGACAGAATTCTTGCTGCCTCAGGCATTCTAGGGTGGGGTAGTTTGCCTCCTGCATCCACACCATGGCACTTCACAGACCATTTGACTCGCACTCAGGCCCATAGCCAGGATTTTGTGATTTGTGGGGCAAATTTTTTTCTGGTGGGGCTGAACTTCTCAGTGCAGAAAGAAAAGCCATTTAGCCAATAGAAAACTGTTATCAGGATAGATCTCTAAATTGCGAGCTGCCAACCACTTTAGATGACAGTTCTCAGCTGCTGCAAGTTAATCGCTTCTGCCAGCCTAAGCAACAATTGTGATAACAAGCCGGCAGGTAGGGGTGATGACTGCTATAGTCAAGAAAGCTAACACTTAGGCAGAAAAACTTTCTTAAAGAAAGCCAGTTTCTTGACACAGAGTTAGAAGCGATCCTAGAGGTCACCTACTCCATCCCCCTCCCTCAGAGTGGGAATTAGTCAACTACAGCACCCCACTCTGCTTGGAGCACATGCCTCTAAAAAAAGTTTTAAAATTATTGAAAAAATCATTTACAGGAGAAATTCTTGTGGGGCTGTGCCCTTAAGAAAGGGGGTGGATCCCCCAAAAGCCCCACCACAGCTATGGTTCTGCTTGCTATTCAGGTCTGGTTCTCCACTCAGGCAACTAAGGTGAGCCCCTGAGGTATCGGCAGCATCTCTGGAGCCGGTGGCCTGACAAAAAGTGATGGGGAAGACTTCTCACCCTCATTGCCTCCTGGGCCCATGCAGCTGCTGGCTGAGTCTCTGGTGAGCCCCTGAGGTGCTGATGACACTGCTGGGGTTCAACTTGCTCCCAGTCTCTGGTCAAAGAACCCCCTCCCTTTGTTTTAATTAATTTAATTAAGATATGTATACCCAGCTTTTGTTCCCCCCCAGTGGAGATCCAAAGTAGCTTACAACATTGTTCTGAGAGAGGGAATAACTGGCCAAAGATACCCAATGAGCTTCTGTAATGGAGCTGGGACTTGAACTTGGTTAACAGCTACACCATTCTACATCTCCAAGGTAGATTTTCTAAGACTCTGACATTGTCACAGGCAGTGTTCCCTCTGAGCTGAGTTGGTGTGAGCTAGCTCACATTTTTTAGCTTCCAGCTCACACATTTTTGTCTTAGCTCCGGAAGGAAAGCTCCAGAGCAAGCTAATTTATGCAGCAGCCAAATTGTTCGCTCACAACTTTAATGCCGGTAGCTCACAGAGTAGAATTTTTGCTCACAAGACTCAACAGCTTAGAGGGAACATTGGTCACAGGTAATGTTGCTTTCTTTTTGGCACTCAAGTGAAAACAGTTCCTTAATCCTGTTTTAGGGCATCAGGCCACTTGGCACTAGCACAGCTTCATTTCTTTTTTCTTTTTTTTTTTTGCTCTTCATTAAGAGTACATTCTTGAGATTTCGACAGACCACTTTTTGTGAACGCTAAAAGACACAATAACACATACACACATACATACACAAGGAACTGAGAAGTGCAGTACAATCTTAGTTGTCTGATCTAGCAAGAGAAGGGTAAATAGGATTAATGGCTGCCACAGAAATTCCCAGATTCTAGACTGAGATACGTCTGAGGACTGCAGAATATTTGAATGCTAGCAAGGAACAAAGTGGAAGAAAGGGCTGGTAAAGAATTGGGGGGGGGAATCTTTTGTAAACCCTCCCTTACAGAACATAAAAAATCCTCAGTACAATAATAGTAAGAAATGGTGTAATAGTTTAGTAGTCAGGGAAACAGCCACATTAGAATTCCAAATTATCAAATTTCTGTCCTCTAAGGCATGGTCAACATCCTCTTGCAGCCATCAGGTTTTTGTCATGCCCCTGAAGGCTGTGAGGATGCCAGTCTTTGTTCACAGGGGAGATGTTCCATAATTTTGGTACTGCGGTTATCAAGATCCTCTTATCTTGGTTCAGGGGTCGTTTCGTAGAAAAAGAGCTAGGGGAACTCATTAGCATAACTCATTAGCATATGCCACACCCCCTGACATCACCGGAAGTGTGTCATAAGGCCACACCCCCCGCCCCCAACGGTCCCGGCCGCCACCGTCGCCCTTGCAGCTCCACTGCCGAGCCCCATGAGGGGCCCGGCGGTGGACCTGCAAGGCCGGCGGGAGTGCGAGGAAGCCCCGCGAAGGCCCTCCCTGGCCCCAGGCAGGCAAGGGTGGGGAGAGGCAGGGAGGAAGCAACTTACCCTCCCTCTTCTCCTTCCTCCTCCTGGCTGAATGAGGGCCGGAAGCGGGGCGGACGGAAGCAGGGGGCGGGGCTTCGTCATGTGCCCCGCCCCCCGTACCTCACCCGGAGGAACTGCGATCCCCCACGATCCCCCCCGAAATGATAGGAGGAGGAGGAGGAGGAAGAGGAGGAGGAAGAAGAGGAAGAGGAAGAGGAAGAAGAGGAAGAAGAGGAAGAGGAAGAAGAGGAAGAGGAAGAGGAAGAGGAAGAAGAGGAAGAAGAGGAAGAGGAAGAAGAGGAAGAGGAAGAGGAAGAGGAAGAAGAAGAAGAAGAAGAAGAAGAAAGGAGGAGGAGATTGGATTTATACCCTGCCCTTCACTTGGAGTCTCAGAGCAGCTTACAACCTCCTTTCCCTTCCCCTCCCCACAACAGACACTCTGTGATGTAGGTAGGGCTGAGAGAGCTCTTTTGAGGACTGCTCTTGAGAGAACAGCTCTGAAAGAACTTGTGACTGACCCAAGGTCACACCAGCAGCTGCATGTGGAGTGGGGAATCAAACCCGGTTCTCTCAGATTAGAGTCCGTGCTCCTAACTACTACACCAAACTGGAGAAGGCAGTCCTTCAAGAGCTCTAGTCACAAACCATTTAGGGCAGTAAAAATTAAAAGTACCACTCTGAATTGCATCTGAAAGCTAGTTAGAAACCCATGCAGTCAGATACTGATCGGTGTAATATGAGTCCAGCTGCTGCCCACAGACAGTTTGGTGAGAGCCTGTTTGGCCACAGACAGTTTGGCAAGAGCCAGTTTGGTGTAGTGGTTAAGTGCACGGACTCTAATCTGGGAGAACTGGGTTTGATTCCCCACTCCTCCACTTGCAGCTGCTGGATGACCTCGGGCAAGCCATAGTTCTGTCAGAGCTGTCTTTGAAAGAGCAATTCTGGAAAGAGCTCTCTCAGCAACACCTACTTCACAGGGTGTCTGTTGTGGGGAGGGGAAGGGAAGGAGTTTGTAAGCCACTCTGAAACTCTGAGTGAAGGGTGGGGTATAAAACCAATCTCCTCCTCCTCCTCCTTTTTCTGTAATTGGACAGCCACAGTTTGGACTAATTGAAGTGTCTGAGAACTTTTAAAAGGCAGCTACACACAGACTGGAGATTACCACAAAGTATGCATAACTGTAGCTACATCAGACTTCTTCACAAAGACCTGCAGCTGAAGTAGCAGCCCAAGATGATAAAGACTAGGATTGATTCCACAAAAGCAGTTGTTTTGCCCTTGGGCTCCCATTTCCCCTGGTTGTACTGCTCAATTTCCCACTATCCTAAAAAATAAGGATCAAGAAGACGTGGGGAAAATTGGGGAGAGATGGCGGGTCAAAATGCGGCAGTACAGCAAATAGTGGGAAATTGAGCAGTACAACCGGGGGAAATGGGAGACGGAGAACGGAACAACTGCTTTTGCAAAATCAGTCTAGGTCATTTCAAGGCATGAGGATCCAGCGATGGGGAAGATCTACCTGCTAAATTTTGTAACTTGTGCTGTTGTTAAAAGCACCATGGTTCTGCAAGACAGAAATGCTGGAAATCTCACCCCTGAGAGATTGTTAGGTTACATTGCTGAGATGCACCCTTTACTTCAGATACCTTTACTCCAACCATGGCTTCTTTTGCCCATTCTTTTCATGATGCTATTGTAGACCTCCATATGTTTGCTGTCCAGCACACCTGCTCAACAAAGTGTAAAATGGGGCATACAGGGGAAGAACATGTGGAAGAAATGCGCCTTTATGGTGCCTCTGAAGTTATAATGCTGGAGGTGAATCTCTGGGCTGAAATTCTAATTCCCAAGCTAAGAAATGTTTATTTATTTAGATATTTATACCCTGCTTCTCTCCCCACTGGGGACCCAAAGTGGTTTATATCATCATTCTCCCTCCACCCCAACAACCATCGTGCAAGGTAAATTAGGCTCAGTCAGGGGTCATTTGGGGGGAACGCGGGGGAACGCCATTCCCCCCGGGTTAGGTGTGGGGGGCGGGGCACACGATGAAGCCCTGCCCCCTGTGAAACCAGAGGCACAACCGGCTAAGGAAGGGGGAGAGGCAGCAAGAGCGCTCGGAACTGAGAGGCGGACCCGCCGAGTGCTCTCATGGAGGGACTGGGGCTCCTGCGGCGGGGCGGGGCTCGCTTCGAGGCGGGTCCCAGTGGCGCCGGCTGGCGCGGCTAGGCTGGGGGGCCGATTCCTCTCCTCCACAGCTCCGGCTCTTTCAGCCAAACCCAGCACCACAGCCATTCCCACACAGCGTGTAAAA